>NC_055962.1:36163699-36218699 GCF_018492685.1 Alosa sapidissima | reverse complement strand
TATAGATCATATTTTTCCAAACGTATTCCACTATGGTTATGCATAAAGACTAGTTGAGTTTATAGTGAATCAGTTCTACTTGCTATTTGGTCTATGCTTATGCTCAGTACAGATCCCCGAAAACTCTTTATCTATAAGCCAGTTTCTATGTGGAACGTTTCTATAAAGACTACCTAATTTTAGTGGAAAGGAAAATGTATTTTTTGTTATTATTTGGTAAAAGTGACAACAACAACTAATATGACAAAAACAACTAATATGACAAAAATGTGACAAAAACAACTAATATGTTCTTAAAAGCTTTAAAATATAAAATCAGGTTTTGGCTGTTTTAATTCATTAAATTAAAATTCATCATTCATTGTTTTTCAATACTTTGTGCAGTCAGTGACTCAGACAGTATTTTATTGATTTTATAGATACTATTTTTCATAACAACCTCCAAGAATGCCAGAGGATGCCCACCTGTACCTCTGCTACAAACCATTTGTATGATTGCATCTGACATCACCTCTTTGACAGTTGATGTATTTGGATGAGCACTTCAGAGAGAGTTTGCTTACTCACAGCATCACACAGTGTTTCATCATCCTTTCATCTACAAGACTTCTTCTCCCGTGGGCTGGCTGCTGGCCTCCACTCTAGTCTTCCTTCTTCTTTCTATAATTTCAACACCGACAATGCCTGCAACTGAGAGCAGGAGGTCTCCAAGGACCAGGTACAGTTTGGTCCTCACACTGATGAAGCTGCTCAAACCGAAAGACAAAGAGAAGGCCAGTGCCTCCCACAGGCGGAAATTGCTGAATGCTGCCTCCTTGTGGTCCTTAAAGAGAACTGCGTAAAGTCCTGCAATGGGAACAGCAAATTCAGGATGCCCTTCGAGTGCACTGTTAGATTAAAACCCATGGGAGAACAGCAATGTCACTTAAAAGTTTATCACAGGGTGTCGACTTTGGACACACAAGATCCCCTCCCTCCAATGTTAAGCCTGCACAGAAAAGTACATAATAAAGGAAATCTGTAAGGGGAGCAACCAGCATGCTAACAACATCAGCTAGAAAAGTCTCACACTCTACTCTAGCCTTTAATATCTCTAAAAACATAATGTCAAACCCCAACAGGCAATAGTGCCCATTTATGCAACACACTTAATGAAATGTGTGACATCATCAGATAAGGACTGGCCATTCAGCACTGAGACACAAAGCTGTAGATAGTGTGACCCATTTTCCATATCACAACATCTGATTTATTATCTCACAGACATTAAAATCATACACAAAAATGTGCTTATGCCACACAATGGCATGAAGGAGGCTACACTGAGCACATAACTAAAGGGTTCTGCTATCGTAGTGTCTGCTGCAAAAATTAGCTTCCACTATAATCAATGAAACAATTAGACCAGTCTTCTAAGAACTCTATTTGTGCTCCGGGAATGGAATGCTTCAGTTCTGTGCCCTGTGCAGCCTTCCTATAACATCATTCTCTTCATTAGAATAAAGTATTCACTTTGGCATGTTAATAATCACAAATAACCTTTTAGTTATAATTATGATTATGGGATTTGACAGATGCTTTTGTCTAAAGCGACATACAAATGCAAAACAATAATACTTAAATTTAACAGGGAACAATTCAAGATGTTGGTCAGACTATATTAAGGAGAATAGCAATAATAAACAATAATGCCAATTCAATCAATAGCCTAATGAAATAAACAATGAAAATGAAGGAAAATAGCAATAATAAACAATAATGTCCTTTCAATCAATAATATAATAAAAATAGCATGGTAAGACTACATTAAGGAGAATATCAATAATTAACAACAATGTCAAATTAATCAACAGCCTAATGAAAATAAACAATACTATACAAATCATAACGCATAACAACGATTAATGAACTAAGTGCATGTTGAACAGATATGCCTTTAGACATCTTGAAAGACCAAAAACTATCACAGGAACGGAGAACACTAGGCAACTCATTCAACCAACATGGAACCACTGAGGAAAAAAGTCTTGAATTTGACCTAGCGTTTATGACTGGTTGACACAACAGACGCTCATCAGAAGACCGCAGTGTGCGGTTGGGGATGTACATCTTGATCATTGAAATAAATCATTAAAATAACAGGGAGCAGATGCAATCAATGTCCTATAGGCCACAGTGAGATTTAAAACTACTACTGGCTACTGTAGGAGCAGTGGAGAGTAACTTGGAGAGGAGTCCCATGTGTCCTCTATGGCTGATTGCTTAGACCAGGCGTGCTGCTGCATTCTGAATCTGCTGTAATGGTCTTACAAGCAGGTAAGCAGCTAAAAGTGAATTACAATTCGCCTTATTCACAGCCAGAACGAGGCTACAGGGTACACCTGCCATTACACCTCAGTCCAGCAGATGGTGGTAGTAATGCACTCCATTTGCAAACTGCCAAAAAAAACTCACTGAAGAAGAAGAACAGGTCAGTGAACCCTTCTTCTTTTTCGGTGAGCTTTTTTTGGCAGTTTGCAAACGGAGTGCATTAGCACCATCTGCTGGACTGAGGTGTAATGGCAAGTGTACCCTGTAGCCTCGTTCTGGCCGCCGGGTAAATAAGGCGAATAGTCCAGCTTGGAGATGACCCTAGCCTGAACAAAACGTTGTGTGGAATGATTTTGACAATAACATGATTTTGCAATTGAAGCTACATGCTCAGAGAAGTTTAGTAGGTCATCAATTACAACGCCCAAGTTACGTGCCGATCTAGTCAGAGTCAGTGAAGATGAGTCAAGATGGACGTTAATCTGTTATTTACACATGGTTCGAAAAAATTATTCCATTTAAACTTCAGTAATTAGTTGTGTACATGTGACATGTACCAGTAAGGGCATGTACAAGTAGCAAAACTAATCACTTTACAGTATACAGACCACCTACATCAAGAAGGGCCTACAACTCTAAGCAATTTTTACCTATTTCTAAAAAGCAATGGCATAAAAGCAGTGTGAGGATGAAAAGGTAATAAAGTGCATATGTGTGTATAAACAGTATACTCTACACCCCATTTTATAAAGGCATACAGTACATTCATAGGAGATTTTTCAAGATCAAGAGAATGTGTGCTCGTTTTACTACATCATTCTACTAGATTGTGCACACAATTTAGTATACGGTGCGCTCGTTTTACTACATTGTGCGCCTGTTGTACTAAATTGTGTGCTTGTTTTAGTAAGTAGTGCACTCATTTTAGTAAATTGTGTGCTTGTTTTAGTAAGTAGTGCACTCATTTTAGTAAATTGTGTGCTTGTTTTAGTAAGTAGTGCACTCATTTTAGTAAATTGTGCACTCATTTTACTGAATTCCATGCTCATTTTACAAAAATGTATTAAACTGAGCGCACAATTTAATAAAATGAGCACACTCTGCAGCAAAACAAGAGCACATTCTCTTGATATACACTGCTCAAAAAAAAATGAAGGGAACACTTACAGTTTTCCACAATTGTTAAAACACATTTTTTGAAACCTTCCACCCTTTTCTCAATTCTCAAACTACATTCACAGAATATCTGACAGTTCTTGCAAAATAAAACACTTGCCTCAAAAGTTTTACTTGTGCTCAGAACCAAACAGTGTCAGAGTACCGATCCAGTGTATGATTGAAGTGTTCCCTTAATTTTTTTGAGCAGTATATACAGAAAGAATATCTTGCAATGAAACCTTACATTTTCAAAAAATCTTAAACATCAAATGTCACGAGATGTAATAGACATGCAAATGCAGAAGACATCATTTTAAGATAAACAGAATATTTAAAATTAACGTTAGCGGCCAATGCATGTGTCTTTCTGATTGAGAAGGCCATGGAAGGGTCAGCCACATTAATTGTGCTTTAGTTTTTTGGCTGTATTTTGTAAAAAGCAATAGACATAATCTCATGCCATCACCTTCAGCATTTTCTTTTAACATGTTTACATCTCAGTCTGTTTCACAATGTAAGCTTCTTTGAAACCGTCCTTCTCTTTCTCACTGGTTCCAGATTCAGACTGGGTGGTCTTGATGTCTAAGTTGAAGCTTTTCGATGACATTGGATTCTTATGGTGGTGGTACTCCACCATTAGGTAGGTGATCATGGTGAGTATGAGCATGGCCAGGAGAATGTAGAGCTTGATTGAGAGGCAGATGAAGGTACTGTATGCGAAAGCTATGACAAAGCCCAGTGACTCCCACATGCGATAGTTGGCAAACGCTGCCTCCTTGTGGTCAGGGAACAGAACTCCGTATAGTGCTGCAATTTGAATAATTAGCTGTTACTACCCTTCACCGAAGATACTGAGACAACTGGGGCTGTCACTGATTACTGTAACGTAGTCCTCCAAAAAAATAGATAAAAAGTTGCTATTTATAACAGAACTGACCATAGACCTCTGGAGTTCGCCTACAAAAAAGCTGCCATCTTTGCCCATATAAGGAGATCCGGTATGTTGAAAAATCACACCTGTTACACTCTCGTGGGGACGAAGAAGTCTGACATGCAGATGTTTTGTCATACACACTTTTTTCACCTGTCTTCTAGTGGGTTCTGTGATCTTCGGTATATTAAGACAGCGAACTTTGATATTTGCTAATTAAATTGCCATTAGCTTCCATTAATGGTGAACTTGGCAACTATTTCAACTAGGGCTGTCAAAATAACTGATTAATTTCGATTAATTAATTTGAGAAAAAATAACTGATTAAAAAAATGTGTGCAGATTAATCGATTCCGCATGACCTTTGACCTCGAGCCGTTCTAGTCAGACTGTAAAATGAAGGAGAGAGACGAAAACGTGCTGCCTGGATCATTGATTGGAACATTTACTTTTAAAAAATGGCCTGATGATGTTGATAAAAAATAAAGTGTTGAAAATAAAGTCCTCTGCAATGTCTGCAGCAAGGAATTTGCATATTACCGGAGTTCATCAACTCTATAGTCGCACATCAATGCAAAGAAATAAGTGTTGACATTGAGGGGAGTGTTAATTCATTTTCATTGTGTCCCCTAGGTTATATCTGTGGCCTGAAATGCCTTGTATGTGAAAAAAAAACTTTTATTTGAACAGTGAAAATAATAATAAAAGAGTTTTTGAACTTTAATGTCACTAATGCTGATTATTCAATGATTCATTTGAATTTAAATATTTAAAATACTTTCACAGCAAAAATTATATATGCGATTAATTTAGATTAATTAATCACAGAGTATGTAATTAATTAGATTATTTTTTTTAATCGATTGACAGCCCTAATTTCAACGTAATAAACCTGTTTAGAAATCATTTGGATGGTTAAATGACCTGTTCTGGTGAAAATTGTGACTTTCCCCGCTGCGCCTAGCGTGCCCAGGCGGAAAACCAACCTTGCAACATTGAGACTACCGTCCCGGAAAGAGAAGTGAGAAACAAGAAACTCGTTTTAAATCGTGTTTCTTACCTTGTAACATCCACATAGTCCTGCCAAACTTATCCTAACCGTTCGCTAGCTTGTAAACAAATCCATGTGCTTTATCGTTACCTTTTCCCACAGTTTGAAATATCATAATGCACAATTTCTCCAGCAGAGGGCGAAATCCTGCCAAGTTTCCCTTTAACACCTGGATCTCCATATATGGGCAAAGATGGCAGCTTTGGGTACTGTTTGTAGGCAAACTTCAGAGGTCTATTAGCTGACAGAAAGGTCAGATTTACTTACCATTCGTTTGGGTTTGCCATACGGCGTCCGCCACCCCCCACAGAGCAGGAAATACAAAGAACACAGGGAGCTGGTCTGGATGTGGCTTCCAGAGCAGGAGAGCGATTATGCAGCCGAGATTTATGGCAGCAGCTGTGAGATCAACAGAGCAACTGACTGAAAAGTCCAGCAGTCTGAATATCCCTACATACCCAACTGAGCAAGCATCTCATATATAAATATGCAAACATCAGTACTAAACTGTTGACTTACCCAAACAAAACAGTGCAATTCTTCCTGTATATCTTGCTAGCCTCCCAAACACAAAAGAACTCAGTGAATTTGCAGCACCAAAGCAAATCATCGAATATCCAACAAAATGTATTCCCAGTGCACAGGTTACATAGTTCTGTAGGGAGAAAAGAAAGATCATTTAATTTATGCTGTTTCCTTTATGTGATTGATCAGATCAGTCACATACAGCTTACTAGAATTACCATGGAAAAGAAAACATATAATACATACTTTGTACCTGTGCAATGAACAATACAGAGTTATAGAGTTAATCAAAAAACTTCTGTTTAAGCTTACAAAACAAAATGCAACGACCATTTACATTTTATCAGTGTAACCCTTGGACATCAGACCCATGGCCTAGGTGTTATGAGCATCAATCTCTATCTACAAATACTACAACATCAGATGATAAAACTGATTACTTGTAATTAATGATCTGTGAATGCACATGCTATTTCACGGTTCATACAATTACAGTGGCTCTTTGGTTGCTATGGATCCAACTTTTAGCTGGCAACCTATACCTATAGCCAACTGTGCACTGACAGGTGGACTTCTAGTGAAAGACTTGAAGTTATTATTACTGAGGCTTGACATTATTATACATTGAATTGACTCTTTACCTTGGTGTATTCACCAGACAGGAAGCTTTGCTCAAAGCCACTGTACATAGTCAAGGGTATAAGCATGACCAGCCTCTTGTCCCTCAGAAGCTTGAATGTGGCCAAGAAGGTTCCGCAAAATGGTGTCCTGTTGCCTCTGAATTCCCTTGCACTGTCCCTGTCAATGTTATCAAGGAGCACAGCCACCAGAATCACAGCCAACACCCCTACACCTGTAATGAAACAAACATTTACACACAGCCACACGCTCATGTCAACTTGAAAAACGTAATAATCACAGATTGGGACTAATATCAAAGGGCCTTCGTTTAAAAAAAACAACTAATGATTCACTCTTCATGGTTACAAATGCTTTCATGCCGTGCAAATTTCCAGAGCTACGAAGCAGGAAAGAAGTAAATTAGGTTAAACTTCTTTCAGGATTGTCTACTGGGGCCATATAATTTCATTTTTAAAAACAATACCCTATTTTACCAATGTAGCATCCAAGCAGTGTGTTGACGAGGTGTTGTGCAGGTCGGGTTGCATTTGCTCCCTGGATAAAATTTTCCTCACAAAGTGCTGCACCACAGTACTTGAGCTGCTCCTCTGGAATATCAGCTACAAACAAACAGGCATACCATTGTACACAACAACAAAACTCTCCTGCATCATATCCTATTCTATGTATACATGAATATAATATAATGTATGCAATATTAATGGTTATGCGAGTAATCCAGTCAGTTATTAACAGTTATTATCATACAATTTGTGTGATTTATGTAATCCTTGGATGTTGGGTATTCCTAATTTTGTGGTTGATTTGTGCGGTTGAGTTCCCCCACCTTTCTCAGTATCTTGGCCAAAAATGAGGGAGGACATGAGGTTACCCCACACAGCAGAGGACTGGAATATGAAGAAGAAGATGCCAAAGTACATGTTGATGAGGTCCTCATTCTTCTTGTTCTCTTTGTCAGCTTGCAGGTTGCCACTGATGGTCAGGTATGTGCATTTGGCCGACCACAAAGGAGAGCCTCCCAGACCGAGGATGGCCGAGGTGGGGATGAGAGTAGCCCTGTGAAAGCCTACAGTTAGCTTTAGCTTGTGTACACAAATGAGTGACTAAAACGTTACTTGTTGTTTTAACTTGAAAAAATGAGAAACCTGGTTGCCTTCAAATTGTAAGTTGACTGAACATCATATAAGAAGTTATCATAATGAGGCAATCGAGTTGCATTAAATAAAGATAGCATGTTGATCTGACTAATATTCTAAATCAGACAAGTTCAATCAACAACAAAGTCTTCTTTGTCAACACAACATAATTTTTAGTAAATATGACTTAAGATGAATTTAACTTGGAGCTTTTTTCCCAGAATGCCACAGCCCTAGTCAACATATTCCTAAAGAGATCACATATCAATTCCTTACTGAAATTTAATATTGAAATAAAATACATGACTAAGTGACAGTGACACTAAAAGCTTTACTGTTGTTGTCAAGTTGTCGTGCAATTATTTGTTGGTGCCACAAACCATCAAGTAGATGACCATCCACAACACATTAATTTGTGCATAGGGCTTATTGTTTGTGCTGCAGACATATTTGTGCAGTATTGTCATTGTGAATATGAACTCCCTTTGTACAACTACTAGTCCAGTTGCTACAGCTTTTATATCCATTCATAGTAAAAATTATACGGTCAAATAACTTTCACCTTATAAGGTAAAGATCAAATCCATCCCAGAAGGAAGTACAAGACACATAATGCAAGTAAGCCTTTAGTGTCCAACTTCGTGACACCTCCAAGTGGGCAGGTCAATGCTAATTGAGAAAGTAGTCAGTTTTGCAATGAAACCCAGAAAATAAGTATGTCTACTCTCTGAAATGTCCTATATATTTCAATAATGGCCCACTTTTTAATGATACTCCTGACAATACTCTGAAAAAAGCTGTAGTTAGGACCATAACTTACAATTTTAAGTTCAGCCCATATATTATTGAGTTGACTTCAAAATCAAAGTTGACGGTCATGAAAAAGGTCATGAAACTTAGTTGAAACTACATTACTTATTTTGGTTACACTTTACTTGACAGTATTGACATAAGAGTGACATGACACTGTCACGAACGTGTCATAAAGCCCACCAGAGGCTCTTTTTTCGCCGGCAGCTGAGAAAATTTGGGGTGGTCTGCAAGGGGATGCTGCAATTCTATCGTGCCACTATTGAGAGTATTCTCTCCTTCTCTATTACTGTCTGGTATGGAAACGCCACTGTTCAGAACTGGCTACAGCTAGACAGAATAGTTCACACGGCCGAGAAGATCATACTGTAGGTTGCAAACTCACCCCCTTAGCAAAAATCTACAAGGCCCACATGCAACGCAAGGGCATGAAAATCCTGCTGGATGCAACTCATCCTGCCAACCACCTCCTTAAGATCCTCCCATCAGGTAGAAGGCTGAGGGCTATTAACACAAAGACCTCCCGCTTTTTAAATAGCACATACTGTAGTGTGATCAGACTTTTAAATAACTCCCCATCCTTGCACCAATACGTTATGGAAGCAGATCAAGCCAGCATAGGTCTTGGATACTGTGTTTTTGCTCTTTTTTTTTTAGCAATATGTTTTAAATTGTATTCATGCTATATGCCACAGTACTATACAGTATATTTATTTTATTTACTGTATTGTCATCATCACCCTGTGACATTTGCACTTTTGGAAGTGAACTTAAATCCTGAACTTTGGGTAAACTTCCACTAAAATGTCAACTGCCACTCTTGCCTCTGTAGGGAGCCATGAATGAATGTACTATGTCTGATGTCTATGTCTTTGGCTTCTTATCTCTGTTTGGTGTCGTCTTATCTGCTGTACTGTAGAGCACACTGCAGCAAATTCCTAACAACTTCTGTTGTATGGCAATTAAAGTATTGAATCTAGAATCTAAACAAGTCATAAATGTTTATGACACAACGCTTCTGTTATTAAGTGTCATTCGGTTTTTGTCATAACAAGTTAGGATTAGGGTTAGGGTTAGAGTTTGATGTGACATGACAGTGTCATGTCACTCTTATGTCGATACTGTCAAGTAAAGTGTTACCCTTATTTTTATAAGTTGAAGTAACTTAAGAAAAGACTTTACTATGACTTATTGGTCAAAACCTTTTTTACATAGTAGAAATAACACCACATTCTATTTTGTATCAACTGTGCCACTAGTTTACAGGCAATGACACAGATTTCTAAGTTGTTAGAATAACAGTGGTGATTACAGTCAGCTTGACAAAAGAATAGAAGTTAAGATACAGTAACACCAAGGGCAAATAATTTTTTACTGTGTTGTATGTGTGTGATGGTGTGTTGAACATTTGTGAACAAATGGAAAGTCGACCTTAAAGGCGCTCTAAGCGATGCTAGGTAACGTCACTTCTGTTGACTTTCAAACAAAACAGAGAGCTAGCTCGCTACTTCCTCCCCCTCCCTCCTGTGCTGCTGCTGTGCAATTGAAACTCTCCTAAACGTGCATCTCTTCTGTGATTTGCTAGCCTGACGTAGTCATACTCAATTCTAGTCAGAATATGAGTCTGATACTGCTCCATTGGGACATAATTATGGGGCGTGTTTCAACCGATACAGGGGGGGAATGCCTCTGCACTCAATTGGATAGACCTAACCAATCAGAGCAACAAAATAGCTTACCGTGAGGTGTAGGAAGAAAACACACGAACCATCCTTCTTCTCCACAAATGCCTTGACATTGTTTTCTGGTCTTTTGTAAAAGTTAGTGCCGTCAATAACTCCTAGCCTACAACACTCATTAGCGAAATCTAAGAGATACATAGAAGGGTAGGCTATTAGGAAAAAACTGATAGCCTATATCCCCTCCGTTTTTAAAAATAATTCTGTTGAACACTGATATGTTACAAACATGTTAAACAGCTGGGAGAGGCTGTCGCAAATCCCTCGAACAGGTGGTCAATCAGAGATTTCAAACGAACAAGGGAACATGTCGCAATGCAACAGTGCTGTTTTCCCTTGATGAAAGTGAAACCACAAGTTTTCCCACATCTCAACTTTGGCCAAAGTTTTCAGAAATAATCGTTTTCAGTGATAAAATCTCATTAAATAATATGCATTTTCCATATGGGGTCTTAAAAGCCATGTATCCTTCTAGCCACAGCGTTTCTGTTTCAAACATAAGCCTAATCTAAGCGTGCTCATATGACGTGATAGTCCATCATCGTAAAGCACGATTTGATTGGTCCGCCCGATCTAGGGCGAGCATACTTGCTCCACAATGGAGCAATGCCAGACTGAACTTCCCGACTTCAAATGTTGTGGCGGGACTAAGTTCGGAATGGCACCCAGGCTAGTGATTTGCTGGAATAGTTTGTTTTTATGGGCTAGGTTTGCCCAGGTTGTTTTTGTTGCAGTTTTTGGAGCCTGGGCTGTCCACACAGATGGCATTTTTTTACAGTGTATTCAGGACACAGACAGCTAGCGTTTGGTTAGGTGAGGTTTGCAGGAAAATGTTTTAGCCTAAAAAACATGTGGCATCGCTTAGAGCACCTTTAATGTTTGGCAAGAATATCAATACACCAGGATCTGTTAACTGTTAGCTGGTCCAGTTGCTAGTGTTCTGCTGCCTCTTGAAGTCTAACTTGTTTATTTTCTAAATGGATGTACTTTACTGTGCATTTGGGGGATTGGGGATACCCTATTATTAACTAATTGCTCAAGGGCACAACGGTGGAAGACAGGTATTGAACCTACAACTTTTCAGGCTACTAGCCCAGCTCCTTATCCACTACACTTCCTAGTGCTCTTTGTCTAAATGACTCATTATAGTGTGATGTGTCATCCTCATAACCACTAACCATTAGCATAAACATGCAGTATGTAATAATGCAGTCACTGAAAGTACTCTATTGATTTGGTACAAATTAAAGATATCTTATTTACCAGCCAGGGTAGAAGTTCCCGATTGAGTAGGTGATATAGCAACACATGGAGGCCACAATCGTCCATTTACAGCCCAGGTTTTTGATGAGGATGTGAGGCAGGAACATGGAGGACACAATGATGGAGCCGTAGATCACGCTCAGAGAAATCACTCCCATGCCCTCCTCAGCATTCAGGCTGCTCTGTGTTGGGACACACAAAACAACAATAAGTGCAAAGAAGAAACAGATCCTAATCACCTTCTCTGATTTATATAGTAGTACCTCTCTCCGCTTGAAATGAGGCAACACAGCATACTTACACAACTGAAGAAACATAATTGCACAAATGTTGTAAATGTTTGAATCTGTGCCTCAAGAAGTTATAGTTTTAATGTCCATAGTTGTTCTAGTTGATGGTAAAATGATGGCCTCTCTTAAGTGATCTTTCAGAAACAGACAGGGGTGGACAGCAACTAAGTAATTAAGTTCATTTTCTTTAGTATGATTTTTAAGTATCTGTACTTTACTTGAGTATTAATAGTTTTTGGAAACATGTGACTTTTATTAAAGACAAATACAAAACTTTTGACCTTTACAACATTTAAAATATAAACATGAAGTAGCCTACTCGTTACTTTTAAGCACCTTTGAAGTGATTCTTTAAATACAGCAATGCAATAGACAAAATGTTTTCAGTATTTCAATTTGAACTTGGCTATGTTAATGATAGTGACAGGCAGATTCTTCCTCAGAGCATCTTCCATAATCATGCAGTTGGAATCACCTGGCATTCATTACATAGCTAGATCTTTACGTCATTAAACAGTAAATACTCATAATTGAGTAATCCTATTTTGTGTTCGGCAGTGAAAATGTTTTAGATTTGTGAACAGGGAATTAATAACAAGAAGGGAGATCCAAGGTCTAACGAGAGCCAAGGAGCAGGACCGGAGCACTCATTGCTTAGCGTGATTTTTATCTGTGCAAACAAATTCGTTTTGACTCTGAAGAAGACGCATGGGCGTCGAAACGTTAGTCACTTTAAGCATTGTGTGCTCCGGTCCTGCTCCTTGGCTCTTGTTAGACCTTGGATCTCCCTTCTTGACTTCTGCGTCCTGTTCCGTGAGCACCAACCAGGCTGAAGCGAAAGTGACCCCCTTCTACAGGGAATAAATAACAATTTATAAGTGCATTCTTGCACCCATTTTAACAGCTATGGAAATAGGTAAAATGTTGATGCTGGATGTAAGGAACAATAGGTTTATTCAAGTCCTATTGACCAACTAACGGATGTACACCCTATTATTAACTAAATTTACATTGAAAATAATATAAGTTGAAAAGAATACTTAAGATGTTTTAAAATTTAGTACTTCAGGTCATTGGCAACTTTCACTTGTAGCCTATTGGAGTAATTTTTGACAATGTCAGTATATTGTCTATGCTTAATTAGTAAAGGAATTGTGTGTACTTTGTCCACCTCTGGAAACAGATAGCAATTTATCATAAAACCCCTTCATTTTTGTTAGCTAAAACTTGGTAGATAAATGTATACATTAAATCTCATTCTTTTTTCATCACAACAAAGATAACTTCTTAAGTAACTCCCCAATGCTCACATAGGAATGCCATATTACATTTGAAATACTTGACAGAGCCATCTTTGCAAACATCCATAACTGAGATCATGAAATTAAATAATATTGTCTGCCTAAAGCTTTTTACCAAAAATGAATGAATTAATATACTGTAGCTGTAGCCTATATTATAACATATAATAGAATTTAATATATAGACCCACAGTAACTACACATGCCATATTTCACATTTGCGTATTCTATGTTAGCTAAATGAATAAATGCAAATGTACTTTGTTGTTTCAACACCTTTACACACAAATGTAAAATAACTGTTATTACCTGTAAACTTTGCAGTCCTCCATACGCGGTGAAGAGGGATAAAAATCCAAAGGACACAACAAGGACATTTTTGAAGTTCCGACTAATCATTTTTGTTTTCAGGCTCAAATCCTGTTTGGGGTAAAATTGAAAAGATTTCCCCGGCTTCAGTGAGTTACTGTAATGACAGAGCCAGGCCCAGCACTGTTCATTTTAAAGTGAGTCTATGGCCGATTCTACTAGATGAGGTCAAAGTTCAACTTTGGTTATTCGTCTTATCAGCCCATCTCATCAACAATTACATAGATGATTGACTCTTGTTAAGGTGAGCTGCCTGGCAGGAGTGTGTGTGTGTGTGTCAAACACATGTCCTTCTGAGCCACCATTTTTTTCAGGGCTCACAAGAACTACTTATTGGGTCATAGTTTTTTAAATTGAACAAAACCTTGATTTTCTTTCAAACATTCGATTTTTTTTTCAGGTATACTTGACATGCACCTCAAGCTGCAATCCATACTCTGAAATGTATGCTGTATGAATCAAAAACAACTAAATGTTTATTGGTTTGCAAACTACAGTTGTGAGAATAAGTTTACACACCCATGCTAAAGTTGAAAAAAATCATCTTTTGGAAATTGACCTTAAAGGGATATTCCACCATTTGGGGAATTAGACTCATTTTCCACCTCCCCTTGAGTTAAACAATTGATTTTTACCTTTCTCCAGCCGTTCTCTGAGTCTGGCGATACCACTTTTAGCTCCAGCCTAGCATAGATCATTGGATCCGATTAGACCATTAGCATCTCGCCTGCTAGCATCACGTTTAAAAGTGACTACGATTTCCGGTAATTTTCCTATATAAAACTTGTCTCCTCTGAAGTTAGAAAGTGTAATAAGACCAACGGAAAATGAAACGCTAGGCTGATTTGACATGGAACTATACTATCATTCCAGCGTAATAATCAAGGAACACCTTGGGTGCAGCAGCACAATTCATGCAGCACCTGAAAATAGTCCCCCCAGCAACAAGGTCGAGCTACAGCATAAAAATTGGTTAGTGACTGGATTATTACGCCTGAATGAGCGTATAGTTGGATGGATGAACTTGAGAAAGGTAAACATCAATTGTTTAACTCAAGGGTAGGTGAAAAATGAGAGTAATTCCCCAAATGGTGGAATATCCCTTTAATGTCGTAATTTTAAAAAATCAGGAAAATTCCAACCTTTAAGGACACCAATTTTCTTTGTGAATGAATAATGTATCGTAAATAAGTAAGTATGTATTTCCTCAAAATACAGGGGGCATAAGTATACACACACCTATGTTAAATTCCCAAGGTTTTTTTCCGTATTTTTTTTTTACAGTGTACACTACACACCAGTATATTTAACATTGGATTTCAGCAAAATTGACATGGCCATTATGTTCAACAATGAGTTCCTTCCTGTAAAAATTACATCCAGATGTACAGTTCTGTGGAGGGCATATTTCCCTCAGAGATGTATAGGGACAAAGTTCAAATGATATCAACAGCTCCTGGGGACACAGACATAGTGGTGACGACACTGGGCATCCCGTAAAAGGGAGGCGGGCAGTTCCTCCTAGTGTCTTATCATTCCTAGGGGAGACTATACTACCCTTTCAGCCACTGGACCATGGAAGAGAATCAGTGGTTTTGTCTTGCTGCATTCAGATCTAGTCCTCATCTTATAAACACTTTATAAGTATGTCCTATCAAGCAATAGCTTTTCATGAATGTAATGAGTTTGTAAAGTCCTTTTTAGGTTTATGAAAAATCTTAATGAGCTTTGAAGAGACAGTGTTCCTTGTTAAAAATGAAATTGTTGGGTGTTGACAATATATAGGCAAAATGAAGAAAATAAACCTTAAAGTAAATAAACCTTAAAGTAAATAAATAAACCTTAAAGTAAATAAAGTAAAAAAACACATTAAATTGTAGAGGAACAAGACAAAAAGTTATATTATCTATGGTGAAATCTCCATTTAGATTAGATTTGATCTGATCAGATTAGACACAACTTTACTGTCATTACACACAATACAAGTACCCTAACAACAGTACAAACTGTACTGACAGTAGTTCTGTTTACAGTATATGGTCAGTTTTTTGTCATCCTGATTAAAATGTTGTGTCACCTTATATGGGATGGGGGAAGATAAATACCATAACCATATCCATAACATAAACAGTGTGAAATGGACACATTATCATAAGTTGTCTTAATTGTCTTAATTATAAGTTATTAAGACAGACATGGCCTAACATTACAACATTGTCACATCTGCTAATTATTTCTTTATTAAACCTGCTTACACTCTCCAAGTTAAACTAACGTGTTTATATTCACAACCCTCTCAGAGATGAAACAGTGCTTCAGAAGAAGATGGTGGTTGATTCATTGTTAACATTTCAAGTGAATTTAAATGTAAATATTTATTTGTCATGTTGTGTCTTCAGTATATCATTATTATACCCCTTATTTAATTGTAATTGTTATTGATTGAATTTCATTACTATTTCACAATGTTATTATGATGTTTCATACTGCATGAACCTGCTGAACTGGGCAATAGAAAGTTTGGAGTTTGGCCACTTGAGAGCTTCATTGCATCTGAAAAAAGGCCCATGTCAGTGATGAGTGACACGTGTCTTAAAGTGACACAATGTATTAACTCCCCTTTTCGTCAATTATCGTCGTACCGGGTACCCAGTTAGCACTAAAAATGAAGGATAGTCAAAGCAGTTAAGCCCCTCCCGGAAGATTCGACACTAGCTATCATCAAACCTTTGGCCATGGCTGTCTGTCACACATGGGTCCGCCTCATTTCCTCTTCACCATACGTAGCATCGTTATTTGGTAAACCAGGTGATAAGATAAGCTGCTCATGAAGTTATGTTTATTGCGTTGACATGAAATAAAAGAAGTCTTATCACGCCATCGTTATATATGTCTACCCTGGGATACAGGGGGGGGAAATTTTGAGCATCATCTCCACCCATCAATAAAGAAATCAAGGTCCACTCAGTTTGCATCTCTGAAATGTTGTGTTTAGCGTTTGTGATACTGAAAGGCCAATCTTATGTGATAAGTGGGCAATATACTGAGAGCTGTACCAGTTAGTCCCCACCCCCATTGTTTTTTTTTTAATCCATTGGGATTTTTTTTATCCTTAAAGTAAATTATTTTCCTTTCAAGGTTGGATCTTTCCTCATTGTTGTCATAGGATAAGCCAAAAGATGATTTTTACACCTCGTTTTACTCAATTTTATCAGGAATGCAAATAAATGAAGAGGGTGCTGTCTGCAGATTTGATGGCACCACAATAATTTCCATGATCTGGTTTTGATGGACATGCCGGCGTCCACAGCGGAGAGGATGGTCCATCATGCAGACATCCCAGGCATGTGTTGTTGGCCAAACGTGAGATCATGAAGTCCGTCTGTTTGTAATTAGACGAGGCCAGAGTGTGCCTGTGGAGCTCCTGCTCATGATTCGGTGGGAACCCTGGTTTCCAACAGCACAATGGCAGCTTGCAGGAATTCTTCTCAATTAGAAATGCTGCCCATCTCCTCCCCCACTCCCCAAACTCACTCAGTCCATTAAATAGAGGGCCTGACCCTGTCTGGGCCTCATTAGACTAGAGCTCTCTCTCTCTCTCTCTCTCTCCCCTCTCTCTCTCTCTCTCCCCTTGAGGTATAAAACTGTTACTTTCTTTACAGTGTCCTGATAATTAAACAAGACTATCACGACCATGAGGGCACTAAGGACATAGTGCCTGAGCGTTGCTTTAGAGAGAATGGAATGAATGTTAATTTCAGCTCTACATTGACCGACAATATTGGCAACAAATAAATAGAGAGAGAGAGAGGGAGAGAGAGAGAGAGAGAGGGAGAGAGAATGATATAAACACAGTGGAATGCAACAAGGTCTTATAACATTTGTCTTGGCCTTGCCCAATGTAATATGTCACACTCACAGAATATCTCCACTATGCAGAAGACTCTAAAAGCTTCATCGAAATCACAAAGGAAGCAAAGGCTGCAAAAAGGTCTCAATCTAACACATCCTAGAAATGTCTTGAGGCTGAGATTTCTGATATCCCTGATAAACAACCGCAAGACCCTATCTACAGATTAGCACCAGATTAGGACCAGCACCAGTGTAGTACGGGACAGTTGTAGAAAAATGCTGCCGTAGGCCTATGTCCAAAATGTCTAACTCTTTCAAATGATCTAGACATGCTTTGAGATGACGGTAGCAAAAACAGCCTGAAGACCAGACACAGCTCCTTAGAAAGTGGTGGAAAAATAAAACAAAACTCAGTGGAGCTTTAGCGCCAGCTAACAAGTGATCATTTGCCTTCATATTTCAGTTTGGACACGTATTAAATCTCAATGACTTCACGCAAGATTACAGTTACATTCTTTTTATTTTTCCCCTGGCAAAAATGTAATTCATGTGCTTTGAGTTTTTCACTGCTCCACAGGGAAATGAGCTAGAGCATAGGTCTGTGAGTCTCTGTTGGAGTTGGAGACAGTAAAAAACAGGGCTTTGAAAAATTCATCAAGCGGGATGTAATTGTTGGTTTTGGAGGAGTATAGACTATTTAGTCGGATGAGGAGCCAGGAATTAAATCTTTCAGTTTCTAGAACTTTTCTTTACACAACCAGGAAGACCCGTGAGAGTTACAGGAACTAAGAGGAGAGTATCGACATGGAAAATCTGTGTATATTGCCACTCCTGTTTGGTTACACTCTACTTGACAGTATCGATGTAAGAGTGACATGACACTGTCATGAACGTGTCATAAACAAGTCATAAATGTTTATGACATAACGCTTCTGTTATTAATTGACATTCGGCTTCAGGATCTTCTCCAACACACATCCTCTACATACTTACAGCACACTGCCCCCACCTACCCACACGCACACTACACACACACACACACAGTCACTGCTACACTCCCCTCCCGCCCACACACACATCTTCATCACTCACATACATCATACATACAGTACTCTGCTTGCAATAGTAAGTCCCTTAACCATACTTGCAGTACACTGCCCCCCCCCCCCCCCAATACACAGCACATTGTCTCATGAGGAAGGTTCTCCAACACACATATTGCACACTGCCCTCTCCCCACATACACAGCACACTATCCCATCTCCCCTGTCATCCCCCCAACACACACACCAAGACCCCTGGCAGTTGGGTTAGCCCCTTGAGCCGTGGATCTGC
Organism: Alosa sapidissima; assembly: GCF_018492685.1. Taxonomy (NCBI): domain Eukaryota; kingdom Metazoa; phylum Chordata; class Actinopteri; order Clupeiformes; family Clupeidae; genus Alosa; species Alosa sapidissima. The sequence continues at coordinate 36,199,987 of NC_055962.1, read as the reverse complement.
CCAAGGTTTCTTCCTTGGTAAGGGAGTTTTTCCTTGCCCCTGTTGCTCTTGGGTGCTCCTTGTTGGTGCCCCCCCCCCCCACTTTGCACAAATAGGCTGACACCAGACATAATTTCACTGCATTTCTTACTTCCAGTAACTATATGCATGTGACAATAAACTTCCTTGGTTTTTGTCATAACAAGTTAGGGTTAGGATTAGGGTTAGGTTTAAGGTTAGGGTTAGGGTTAGGGATAGAGTTAGGGTTAGGGTTAGGGTTAGGGTTAAAGGTTAGGATTAGGGTTAGGATTCATGTGTCATGACAGTGTCATGTGTTCATGTCACTCTTATGTTGATACTGTCAAGTAAAGTGTTACCCTGGGTTATACTGGATTGATGTGGTGACATTTGAACTCTTTAATCAGCAGGGAGGTCAGGATTAATTCATGCAGAACCCTTCCACGTAACACCTATGCAAGCGTGCACACACACACACACACACACACACACACACACAATTATTGAGTACACACAGCTCTGGGATTTAGACCACCAGCATGAACAGACTGTCCGAGGTGTCTACCTCTCAGCTTGTCCAAGTACATCCTGTTGTTGTAACCGCAAGCAGACTGGATCACAAGGCAGCCCCACACTACCTGTGTAGTCAATAAAGCTCAGAGACAGGAACTGATTTTCCTGCAACCTCCACAGACATATCTTTCTGTGAGGGTTTTTTTTTTTTTTGGGGGGGGGGGGGGGGGGGGGTGTCACTCCAACTGCTATTCTAAAGTTTGACCACTGGAGGGAGATGTTGAATTGAGAAGCACTCAAGTTTCACCACACCCACAGCTACATTTTCATTTACTGTAAAAAAAAAAAACATATATGAAACATCTGCTGGATGTGAAGAACAAAACGGAGGGTAGAACATATTATAATATTCATATTTCATTTCATAACATGAAAAGGCTTCCAAGAGATAATATGGCCTCTCAAGGAAATCAAAAAGGGATCTTGGATTTTTTTTATCCCAGATGTGAAGAGTGGGTGTAACTTAGATATATTAGCCTTAACAGTAAACACTTTATTTTAGGGAACACATAATATGATACTCTGTCAATATACAGTAAGTCACATATTCAGCATAGACAGTGTATTAGGAGTCTATTCACTCTCTATTTTGATCCATACAATATACCAGTAACCTACATCAAGACCAACTAGTGCTTATTAAGGATTTACCAATAATAAATGACCCATGGATTAAGAATAAGAAATTGTTCAATAAAGCCCTAATAAATTATGGTTAATACAGACCTTGTTGAATACTATACACATATTAGTGAATTATTAATGGTTAATGCGCTCCCTAAACTAAGTGTTACCATGCATGCATGGTTCGTATAGAAATATTATTTGCTTGCCTATCAAGACAGATACAATCTGAACCCAAATGGTTGTGCAACAATCAATGGGCCACTTCAGATGACTGACCCCAAAGTCAGACAGATACACATGATAACTATCAACAAAGAGTATATATCTGTACATAGCCAGCCCTTGATTGACACAAACATTTGTCATATGAAAATGAGTCATTTTCTTGGAAGTTGAGGATGTTGAAATTCAAGAGAACAATAATGGATGTCAGACAAAATGATCTTCCTTATGCATTTTACTTCATTGGAGAACCACCTATTCAACCTTAAACACTTGGAAACTCAGAGTTGTGGAGACAGGTATTTAAGGGTGAACAATACGTGTCTACGCTTTTTGGTGGGAAATCGGTGGATTTGCCCCCCCCCCCCCCCCCTCTCCTCCGACCTCCTGATCTCCTCAAATCTGCTGTGGAATCTGAGCTACGCACTGGCCAAAGGGTCGGCCTAATCCCTGGGGCTGAAACACTTGCAATGTGCTGTCTGGTCCCCGGCCTCCTCTGACCCAGGACAGGGGAGACCTATAGGGGATGCTCACCTGGAGCCACACAGCACCATGGTGCCCTTCTGCTGACTCTGCTCTTAGTTGTGACAGACAGACACTTTTCTAAAGCTCTTCCACTATTTGTCAGTACACTTTGAAGTCTTACCTTTCAACTCTGTTGTTACAGAACCCGTTAAAAAGACGGTATATTTTATTGGTAAAATAATGTATTGTTAACTTCTCAGAACAATAGTTGTTGAATTGGTACTCTGAAATAAAAATGTTAGTGAATGATGAGTGCTCATCTTATGGGCGTCTTGGTACTCTCAGTAAGAAAAGAAAGCACAGCTGAGCTTTCTGACCATGATCTTCATGGGCTTTATCTCTTAGGAGAGTGTGCATTTCTGAGCATGACTAAATGGGTTAGAAATGGGATATGTGTGGATTTTGTTGTTGGTTTCTTTATGTGTGGGTGTGTGTGGTGTATGTGTGTGTACGGGGTTGCGTGTGTGTGTGTGTGTGTTTGTGTGTGTGTGTGTGTGTGTGTGTGTGTTTGTGTGTGTGTGTGTGTAGGGGTGTGTGTGTATGGGTGTGTGGTGTGTATCGTTGTGTGGTGTGTGTGTGTGTGTCTGTATGGGTGTGTGGTGTGTGTGTGTGTGTGTGTATGGGTGTGTGGTGTGTGTGTGTATGGGTGTGTGGTGTGATGTGTGTGTGTAGGGGTGTGTAGTGTGTGTGTGTGTATGGGTGTGTGTGTGTGTGGGTGTGTGTGTGTAGGGGTGTGTGGTGTGTGTGTGTGTGTGTGTAGGGGTGTGTGGTGTGTGTGTGTGTAGGGGTGTGTGTGTGTGTGTGTGTGTATGGGTGTGTGGTGTGTGTGTGTGTATGGGTGTGTGGTGTGTGTGTGTGTGTGTGTGTGTGTAGGGGTGTGTGGTGTGTGTGTGTAGGTGTGTGTGTGTGTGTAGGGGTGTGTGGTGTGTGTGTGTAGGTGTGTGTGTGTGTGTGGTGTGTGTGTGTGTGTAGGGGTGTGTGGTGTGTGTGTGTGTGTAGGGGTGTGTGTGTGTGTGTGTGTGCCACAGCGTGGCTGAGCAGGCGCGACGTGTTTTTCCTGCTGATAGCAGTGCTGGTCGGTGTGACTCACTCTGTGCCAGACCATTGTTAACTGTTTGCTGATGTCAATGTGGATCTGTGGGGCATTTTCTGGTGCTGCTACCAGCACAACACACAATGGCACAGAGGTGCTGACATCCCACAAAAATGCCTTTATTTAGCAAAACCCCAACAGACCTCTGACACGCATGTGGTCTATGGGCAGGATTGTGGCAGGTGGGGGTGGGGGTGGGTGGGGGGGGGGGGGTAACAGAGCCAGTCAAGTGGGCAATAAGAGGGAATACATCAGGCTGGATGAACATAAATGGATAGATGTATGAGTGGGTGGATGAACAGAAGTATGATTGAGGGAATGAAAGTAAAATGATAAAATGGATAAAACATTTAATTTATAATAAAGGGCATGAGGAAAGATCATATCTGAGTCAAGTTAAAAACAATGGTAAGACTTGTGTTGTCTTTTGAATGCAAAATACTTTACTTGGTATTTCCTGTCAGTATATTCCTCTTTTTTCTCCAAGCAACTGAGCTGAGCTAACATTCTAATCGTGTACTGAGTAAAAATGCACTATATTAACACCACTGGTTTTCCCTTGTGTTTGTTTATTAGTAAATATAAATGTAATGTTTTGCTCTTGAATGGTTTATGACTCTTGATATTGATCTCAACATCTCCATACTAACTAACTAGCATCTTGTGATTCAAAAAGCATTGCCGATTGGTCCCGGGGAAGGTGACAAGACCTGATATCGCTGGTTTTCAACTTGAGATCAATCTGACATTAGGTTAGCTACATGTTTTCCATTATGTGTACAGATTACTTGCTAACTCTGAGAGTGATTATGCTTTTTTTTGTTGAATTCCTCACTATGGGCAAATGCGGGAACAGGAATAACTTGGAAATCTAAAAAAACAGATATGACTGGTTTTCCTTGTGTGCCCTTCCTGTGACCGTTGTTGTGCATACTTCGGATGAGGGTAGGCCAATACTCTACTGAAATGAGAAACCTGTTTTTGTGCAGGAGTTATTTGGCTGTCAGCAACTATTTCACAAGTTCACAGTCATTTCAGCTTTAATTATATCACTTCTTGCAAAACCGTTTCACTGTGAAATACTTCAATTTAATTAGTACCTCATTCAGAGTGTCATTGGGACAAATTACAGTATAGCCTACTGAACTCTTGTAACCATGGAGACAAAACATAACAGGGGGTATCTGTCTGTCGCCCCATTTCTTCTACACCATTACATCATACTTTGTTTACAGTGATGTAATCCACTGCTTCTGAAAATGACCAAAACCAAAAAACTGCATGAGTTTAAGGCAGCAATGAAAACCGTTCCCACATTTTGGCCAGCTGCGCAAGCTCATGACATTGATTGCTTCCATCCCCAAGTTACAAAACTGTGCTAATTAGCAAATCTGCAAACTGTACAACATTTGGCAACATTTGCGCATATGTTCTGTGAAAGTATTGTTTCATCCGACAACACAGTAGCACCAAGTGAAAGCCAGCGTACTATGCAGGCCTGAGGCAAGCACCGTAACCTGAGGTTAGTGAGAACAGAACTATGGAGAGAAGTGAGACTTTGAGAGGATGGTATGGTAATCAGAAGAGCCCTGTACAGCCGGAGAGAGAAAGAGTGAGAGAGGAGCGGAGGGCAAGACTTTGTGCTAAAAACACTCGCATGAATAATTCACGTCCTCTTTTGTCTGTGTCCTCCTGCGTCCATGCTTCTGCCGGCGCACTCCTGACAGGTTTATTCCCACCGCTGTCGCGCTTACACTCCTTACAGCGGCCTTTTAATTAGCCCGTGTTCCTCCCACGCACCTTTGTCTGGCACCGGCGATGAGAATTAGTCTGCATCCTCAATGGGGCACAAGTGCCTCTCTTGTCCAGTTATTTCCTCCTCAAGGGGCCATTTGCATAGCATAAACCCTAATCGGCTGCGTTTGGGCTGGGAGACCTGTGTCCATCCTGCATGTATATATTCTGGTCTGGGTGCCTGATTACTGATGAGCTGCGCTGTCAGTGTTTCCAAAAGCTCCAGCCACAGGGGACCTTGTCTCGCTCATACCCAGCTAGCCATCTACGCTAGCCAGGGCGAGCGAGCGCTCGGTGTTTCTGGCTTATCTGTCAGGCCGATGAAATCATCAGAAGAGGCAGCTGCTTGGACGAGCCAGTCCTGGGCGGCTCAGACCTACTCCAGGGTGGCACTCCCCCAGTGTGTGTGATTCAGCCTTATAAGGACTGGCTCCAGGATCTGCAGTGTGGGAGGTGGAATTGAATTCCTTGGTATTAAGCCTTAATCTCACAGTGGCCTCTTCCCCAAGATATGTACCCCTTTCAGGTCAGAGCACTACAGCCAAACTACAACCTAAAGATGGAGTGCAGTACTCAGATGAAAGCAAAGCATGCATGTGGTCTGTTATTATATTCTATGCGCGTAGCACTAATTGCTGCAAAAATATCTCACTGTACCTTTCTGTACCTTGATTGTTGTAAGTAGCCATGGATAAAAGCTTCATCTAAATGACTAAGGGCTCTATCTTGCGTCCCAGCGCAATTGACTTTGTATACTCGCGCTTTTGTCTTTCCTATTTTGCAGTCAGCGCATATTGGAATTTTCCCTCCACAGGTACGTGCCTGTAAATTAGGGAATTCGATTGCGCCCACGGGGGCGGTTCAACGAAAAGACGGGGCGTGTTCCGGCGCAAACGTTCACTGTTGATATTTTGCAGTTTCAGAAAACAATTCCGCCACAGACCAGGAACTCCCTGGCCTCTCATCTAGGCTATACATCGTAGTTCCCATTTCTGTAAACCATACATAATTTCAAAGAAAAATATTACCACTTGAAGGAAATCACATTTTCACGAACATACACATTTTCACGAATCACGAATGTGTTGATGACAAATTAGGAAATATTAGTGGACTTAAGGAGACGTGATGTTGAATTGCATGCCGATGCCACTGAACCCAAATGCCCCAGCGGCAGCACGGGAGAGTATGTTAGATTACATTGTACATTGCAAAAATATCACCATGCATTCATAACCTTGTGATTTAGTGAGAATGATCCCAAAACATAGGAAAGTATGTCTTTGTGACAATTCTGCATTACATTTTGTCAAGAGGAAAAATCAATAGCTAACTGTTCCCAACTGAACAGTGATTATAGCGCTGTGAACGCTCCTGGCTGCGCCTGGCAAATACGCCACCATAATAGCAATCAGCTATGGAACAAGCATGCCTGTTGTTAAAGGGAATGTGAGATGACGCCCTGATTGGTTTATTGCACGTTACGCCCAAACCACACCCATGATTAATGTAGCTACTTCAGACCACCCCATTTTAGATTTGCGTCGGGCGCAACAGTCAATTATCCCGCCGGTAAAATAGCATCAGCGCCCAAGATCCGCCCAAAAAGTCACTTGCGTTTTGCACAAAGACACCTCCGTTTCAGACCATTAAAATAGAGCCCTATATGTATTGTGATGTAATGAGAAAGGCATAATTTAAATAACTAAATGTATTGTGATGAGAAAAGCGTCATTTGAATGACTAAATGTATTGTAATGTAATGATAAAAGTGTCATCTAAATGTATTGTGAGTCTCGTGAAACTCCACACTACTCCTTCTGTGTTCAAATTGAACACATCACATTGGAGTGTCTCTTTCTCATACACAATGACTGATGACTCCCTCTGATTAAGGTGCCCGTTGCCTTTTCACTCAGCTTCCTCTTCATCTTTAGTTTTCATCTTCGAGAGTGAGGATGATAAAAGCTTCCTTGATGTGATGGTAGTGAGAGATGTGAGGGGTGGGGGTGGAGTGACGGGGAGTAGCCTACCACGCACTCGGGAGAACCAAGCTCGTCTGTAAATGCAAACCCACGCTCACTCAAGCACATCATCCTTTGAAGCGCGCTCAGTGGACAGCGGAATGCCCGCTCACTGCAGCTCTGGAGGGCAGTGTCGTCAGGGGACTCAGGGCCTCTCTCGGGACATAAAAGGGCATCGAGGGACAGGACATTACACGTCCGCTGGACAATGCCAAGGAGGAATGTCCGCATTCCCTTCATTTAGGACAGGCCTCTGACCTCATCCCATAAAGAGAGATAATGAGATGAGCAGAAAATTGAGCCTCGCTAGACACTAATGGCCTTTGTTCAGTGGTCTGTCACTGACATTCAATCTGAGACACTCTGATGTAGGAAAATGACCACCGTTTTAAGCCGCTGATTCATCTAACTAAATTGATTTAGAGCAAGAGTCCAAACTCTTCAATACCTGTGACCAACAACATGGCGGCTCTGTCTAACTGGTGGTTCTAGTGGGTGAGCTGTGACCAACAACATGGTGGCTCTGTCTAACTGGTGGTTCTAGTGGGTGATCTGTGACCAACAACATGGTGGCTCTGTCTAACTGGTGGTTCTAGTGGGTGAGCTGCACGCCGCTCCTGCATCAACTGCTTACCCTTCTGACGGAATCCTCTAACATTCCAGACCAGCGGTTGTATGACCCGATTAATATCTGCAACTGAACATTCTTACTTCCCATGAAACAACATCTTACTCTTGGGGGGGGGGGGGGGTGGGCACTATAACCACTGCCCAAAGACTGGTCATGCAGTGCACCACCACCATTGTAGAAATGACATTAGTGATTAGCCATGATGTCTCAAAAAAAAAACAGGCAGAGAGAGAAATAGAGAGAGAGAGAGAGAGGGAGAGAGAGAGAGGGAGAGAGAGAGTTTATTTTTGTAAATTCAGCTGTTATTATGTAAATATTATGGTATGTTCTAGTAATGACCGGCCTTGTGTGCTGGTGCTGGACAGACCTGAGGCCTGCTTCTCCTCAGTGTCTTCAGCATCTGCGCTCATGCGTGCACAAGCAAAGGCCTTTTCTGCCCTGAGAGCCCGAGGTGTCGTTTTTAGCCTCCTTCAGCCTCTCCGGGTCCAATCAGCCGTGAACGATCGGAACTCGCTTTTAGCCACAGATGTAGTTTATCTTTTGTCATGCAATACAACACACATCCCACCACCACCTCCATGGCTTCCACCCCCACACAAGCAGTCTGTAATGGACCAGGGGCTTTCTGGAGAGCTGAAGTCATTCCGGATCATTCCGGATCATTCATTAATAAGGAGGGAAACGGCCACGTGGGCTTTAAAGACAATGATGTCACTCAGGAAATCTGTCAAAATCATTAAATGCTTCACTTTGTCATAGTTGTCTCCTTGTGTGTGTGTGTGTGTGTGTGTGTGTGTGTGTGTGTGTGTGTGTGTGTGTGTGTGTGTGTGTGTGTGTGTGTGTGTGTGCGTGCATGTGTTGGAGCCTGAGGAAACATTTAGGCTATGTGTGTGTGATTACACTGGTGGGCGTGTGGCAGCAGGTCACTCAAAGTGATACCACATGTGCTGTGCAAACTATCATGGCAAATGCAACTAGCAGGTGGCTCTTGGGGACAAGGCACCATTTCCTTCACTGCCAATGACAGGTCAGTTCCTGATGGACACATATGGCCCTCTCATCATGGCCCCAGTGTCCTAGACATCTACACAGGGTCAACACATGCCTACAGTGCCAGAGTACTCACGACTGTTCATTGAGACACGACACACGAGGGTAACCCAGAAGGCTTCATGCCTTGTTTCAAGACTTCAGTTGAACTATGCCCCATCCATGCCCCATCCATGCCCCAGTCTCTACTTATCTCCACCTCTGTGTCCCTGTTTAAGGATGCATTGCTTTATTTGTAAGCTGTTTTGAATGCAAAATGCAATTACATATTCATGTCCATATTCAACTACTGCCGCACATGCTACTTCATACATAACAAATGAATTGATGCAATTGCATACAGATTGCTACACAATACACCAGATGCTTCCAGTAAGACACAGTCATGAAGAGTAAGAGTAATGGGTGTTAATCCGAGGGCTGTTTGGGTGGTGGTTTGGGTGGTGGTTTGGGTGGTGATTTGGGTGGGCACTGGGGGGGAGCAGTCGGGGTTCTGTTTCAGATGGGCACCGAAGCGGCATGAGGTGAAACTTTCGCCCCATGCCAAGCCATCACCACGGGAACCGTGTTTGGTGCCAGGAGCTGCCCACCACTGCTGTCTTCATTTAATCAGCAGAGGGAGAGAGAGAGAGAGAGAGAGAGAGAGAGAGAGAGAAAGAGAGAGAGACACAGAGAGAGAGAGGGACAGAGAGAGAGAGACAGACAGAGCAAGGTTGCAATTCTGCTTCCTGTTGCAATTCTGCTTCCTGTTTGCTACCTCAATTGAAATGCAAGTGAAATTCAAGAATTGAATTGGAATTTAAGAGCCAGTTTCAATTCAATTCTGGAATTTTGCACAACCCTGAAACAGAGAGAGAGAGAGAGAGACAGAGGAGGAATGAGAGAGTGAGAGTGTAAATGTTGAGAACTGACAGACAGAGAGACAACAATGTAAGGGGAATGAGTTCAGGAACGAGCAAAGGAAGAGGAGGAATGGAAAGAGAGAGAGAGAGAGAGAGAGAGAGAGAGCAGGAAGGGAGTGGGGTTGAACTGACATATTGCTTTAGCCATAAGGAAACCACATTGACATCAAGCACAGCTGTGCAGGGGGAAGGCTAGTCTGCAATTTGTTGAGGTTAGAGGGGCACAGCTCTACTAGGGCCATTTGTTTTGTGGTCCTCAGGCAGAGCATTGTTTCCCCACACCACACAGAGCAGACCCAAACATTTCATTTTTGTAGTTTGTAGCCAGATAGAAAGGTCTGCGGTGGCTCCCTCCACTGCGATTTACTAACAGCCATAGAGAGTGGCTCCTTGGGAAACAATGTCATAAAAGAATGTCTCACTGGTTGGTGTTTTATGTGGGCAGTAACGCCAGTTTAACACCTGAGCCCAGTGCAAGGGAGAACAGTGTCCCCTTTATGACATATTTAACTAGAGACTGGGGGAAAGTTGAAGAGAGAGAGAGAGAGATAGAGAGAGAGAGAGAGAGGGGGGGGGGGGTATTGTGTTCCAGATTGAATATTAGCGACAGTTAATAACAGTGTAATGACTTCATGTCACGTTCATCTCCTGCTACAGCTACAGCAGATTTTATGTGTTATAATATGAGACTCTCTTAACTGGGCATACACCATAGGAATATGATATTTGGTTGTTGGTGAAGGGCTTATGGTATTACATTCAATATATCGAGAGCTGTGCATGATTTTAACATAGCCACATGCTGTGGTCTTACCTTGACAATTACCATAAATGTTTCCCCTAATTTATTTCAAGCACATACTGGATGTACATCTGAATTGTCCATTTCTATGTACTCTCAGACATATCCTTTCCTGACACTCCTACGATTTCCCTCCATAATATAAAATGCATGGAAATAAAAGCTCACAGTCTGGTTATAATGCATGTGTGTCTGAGCCTGTCTCTTCTCTGAATTCTTACCAGAAAGACACATTGCTTTTCCTAGCACCTGCAAGGTTTGCTTTATGTAACTGCAGCATCTGTTCGCTGAGATTCTGTTGATAAAAATACACTGTGAGCCAGAACAGTACACAACAGTGCACTGGATACCAAAAAAATCATGCAATAACTTCACACTCTAGAACACATCCACAAAGTAATATCACTGCACAGGTTCTTTTCCTGTCATGCCTCTGCGCTAATATGCTCAAAATTCCAAAGAAGTAAACAAGGTGAAAGGAATGTGCATGTGAGTATTCTGTCCGGGCGGTTTCTCCAGTAACCTTTCTTTTTTCTGAGCTTGCTTACCCAGTACAATTAATTAAGTTGAGTCAGAATGACAAGCCATCTTGTGTGCTGACTACTATTCTGATTTCATTTTCGTCTGATCTCTAAGGACTGTGCTATGCTCTGATTCTCACTGAGCATGATTCTGCTTGCCTGAGTGCACAGGACTTTCTGAAGGAAGAGTCAAAGCCTTAGCCTTTTTGTAATTAAAAATGAGTTACCTGACAATAACGACATTTGTATGTAGCTGCAAGTCTGCATATTTCCCTAGTTTTGAGATGTCTGCATTGTCCCTGTCTCTTAATTGGTATTATGCATTCTTTTCTCTTAATTGGTATTATGCATTCTTTTTTCAATGCATATGCATTTGTCTTCTTGTCACAGAGATGAAGCAAAAATAAACCCATTATCGATAATACTTCTAAGCATGGGAACGTTTCAGTAGTGGAAATATTGTTGCCGTGTTTTTGTTCAACGTACATGGCTATCTGGTCTACTTCAGGGTTTTCCAACAGGATGCACATTGGACCACACCTACAGTACAGTGTTATTGGAGCGTTATTATTCCCTTTTGTTTTTATGCAACTGGAGACCAGTCCCTCTGGCTGGGATGTGTGTCTGAGTTCTTGTGCCGGCCCTGACGACTCTACAGAGAGCAGCAAACCTGTTGAACGCTTACCAGATGAAGACATCACATTGGGAGTGAGCGTCTCTACTCTCAGGCCATGTGGAAGTCGGCCAGCCAAAGAACAGGAACCAGGACCATCTGAGCACTCATGCCGTGAGGTTTGTGGTGAAGACCTCCAGAGGAATGAGAGGCTATTTGTGTGGATTGTGGAAATAAACATCTCTTCTCTTTCAACATTCTTCCATTCATTCATTGCTGCCCAACTCATTTCATCTGCCAACCTCCTCTCTAATCCACCTCTAGCTGTGCACTGATATGTATGCCAGAATAGGTAGAATGATTATTTTTCACTGTCTCCCTTTCCCTTTACAAAGACAAAATAGGGGGGTTTCCCAGCTCTCTCTGCACTATTGCCTTATTGTCTCTGTGATGCCCCTCCAACTAGGTGCTGGTATATCAGGCAGGCCTTCAGATGGCTGGTCCTCAGTGCGCCTCAGTGTCTGGTCCACCGCCTCCACCACCCAAATAAAGGAGCTGGTCTTGCCCAACCATATGTGCCAACACCCCCCCCCCTCCCCCACTCCCCCATCTCTACTCAAAGAGCATGTAAAATGAGTGGGCAGCACTGAGTGAGGGTGAGTGCGCTTGGCTGCTAATTAGTCTCTCTGGGTTTCCTCGTCTATGGTTTGCAGATGGCTGGGCCGGCTCGCAGAGACTAAACAAAGATGCTGCGTTTTGTAAGGTGTTTTGTTTTCCGGCCGTTGTTGCTCTCCTCTCTCACGATCACGACAAGGCCAAGTGAGGACAAGCAGTAAAGGCAGTCTTTCATTGTTCAGAGTGTCTAAGTACAATATACGTGCAGTGTATGTTGTCTTGTGTGTGCATGTGTGTGTGTTTGTGTGGGTCTCTGTGTACATATGTATGTTGTGTGTGTCATGTCTCAAGTGCGAGGATAAGAGCGTTGCCACGTTGAATAGCCCTCCTATCTATCCATCTATCTATCTATCTATCTATCTATCTATCTATCCATCTATCTATCTATCTATCTATCTATCCATCTATCTATCTATCTATCTATCTATCTATCTATCTATCTATCTATCTATCTATCTATCTACAACCCCAAATCACAAAAAGTTGTTGGAGCATTGTGTCAAATATAAATAAAAACAGAATGTAATTATCTGCAAATCTTGTAAACTAATATTTAGTTACAGTGTTTCCCACAGAATTGAATTCCATTTGTGGTGGTTGGTTTGCAGAATTAACTTGAATACAACAGTTTTTAACAATTAGGACAGTGTGGTTATGATGCTAACCAGATTTAAGCACAATTTAGTACAACCTGGGGCCTATTGCACAAAAGCAGAATTAAGACATCCGGGATAAGTTACTGAGCTGCGCTCAATGAATCCAAAACACGATCGTACAGGCTTAATTGGTTGCACAACGAGCAAGTCAGGATGAGCAGACACGGATTCATCAAGCAGGTGAAACCTATCCTGGATAAGTGCGCGCTCACGGCTCCCTCAAATAGACCCCGCCACCGATCACAGATTCACTGATTCACCATGGCAACTAGAGCGGCTTCATTGCTTCTTCTACGGTGTGAAGTAGGTAGATAGCCTTCTCACAACAGTAACAAACAGCAACACCTCTGTTAAGGAGAATATTGCAATTAGTTCCGCGACCACCACGCGTGAAATGGTTAGGCACTCCCGTGACGTCACATTGTTGCATGACCGGTCGGGAATGGCGAGTATGTAAAAGTTAATTAATGATCACAAACGTTTAAATAATGACAGTGGGTCTAGTTATATGTGATAACAATGTGCAGTGGGCAGTGGAAAAATTATTGGTTTCCGTTTGTGGTGACTGCTGACTGAGATAAGGGATGAGATTAAATAGATCCTGGAACTTAGCCTGGTCTGGAGCAGGCTAGCTCCACAGAATAAATCGCCATGGTAACTTATACCATAACATATCCTGCTGCCCCCTATCCCGCGTTTGTGCATCTGGATCACAGATAAATTGAGCCAGGATAACCAAGATATCCCGGCTTAATCCCTTATCCTAGTTTTGTGCAACGGGCCCCTGGAAAATCATTGTGTGGTGGTCAAAGTTGATATTGTGGTGGGCCGCCACAAATAAGTCAATGTATAGGAAACACTGAGTTAGTAAGGACAAAGACAACATATCAAATGTTGAAATGTTGAACTACAAATTTGACTATTTCTGGACAAAGTTGGGACTGGGGTAACAAAATGCTGGAAAAATTGTGCAATGATAAAGAAAGCAAAATATAAATATAATATTGGATGGCTGTGGTCTTTTGGACCTCAGATGGCACTGCATTAACACCAGACCTGTTTCTGTAAAGAAAATAATTTTATGGGCTCAGGAAAACCTCTGATAACCATTGTCTGTGAGCACAGTTTGATACTCAATTTAGTAAACTTTACCATGCAACAGCCAAAATTGTATTTAGACAAAGTACAAAAATACAACCGCTTGTTTAAAATGGAGGTAACATGGGAAAAAAACATGGGTCCTCAATTCGAAACCCAACATCTATGGGGGTGGGGAGGTGCATTAGTGGTGACAGCATGGGCATCTTGCACATCTGGCAAAGCACAACCAATTCAGAATGATGTATACAGGTTTTGAGCAACATATCCAGGCAATACATTTTCCGAGGGAAGACAAACAGAAAAACAATAGCAAAATAAATTCTGCACATATTTAAACAGTATTTCTAGGAAGAGTCCAGGTGCTAAAATGGCCTGTCTGCAGTCCAGACCTTTCAAATTAGATGCATCATGGAATGACAAACATGATTAAGAATACCTCATATGGTTTAGCAACTGAAATTCTATATTGGGCAGGAATGGGACATTTAATTATCAAAACTCTAGAAACTGGTCTTCTCTGTGTCTAAACATTTACAGAATGTTGTTAAATAAAGGGGTAAAGCAGCACAGTGGTAAACATTCCCTGTCCCAACTTTTATTGAAACATGTTGCTCATGAAACATGAAACATGAAATTCAAAATGATCATATATTTTCCATGAAATAGTCCAAATTTGTTTATTTCAACATTTGATATGTTGTCTATGTCCTTTTTGCTGCTTGTATATACAAGACTTGTATATCACATTCTGTTTTTATTTGCATTTTACCCAACGTCCACAACATTTAATGATTTGGGGTTAGTTCTATCTATCTATCTATCTATCTATCTATCTATCTATCCATCCATCCATCCTAGTACTGTCCTTGTTGATGCCTGGTGGTGCTGCGAACAGCACTGCACATTAATCTGTTCAAACCCTGGGTGACCTGTCCTTGTAAGATATCTCTCTCTCTCTCCTCTCTTACAAACACACACACACACACACACACACACACACATACACACACACACACACACACACATACCACACAGACACACACACACACACACACACACACACACACACACACACACACACACACACAGGGTGAGACCTTCATTCTTTGCAGATGTCAGCAGTTCCTCATCCATCTCTCATGACAGCCCCAGACACAGTGGGAAGACTGAGCACTTGTTGTTGGACCAATACAAAGCACCGATTGAGCAGGAACAACACACTGTACGTCAATAACCAATCTCCGGTCGGGACATCTTCACAGCCAAGAAAAGGTATCATCAAGGCACACAGACACAAGTCATGAATTAGCCCTGTTTGCCAACACCATGCCACACCATGCCACAGAGAGAGCTGGTGTATCAGTATGATAGTTTTGCGATATGAACAGTGCAGTATTTTGTGCAACCCATAACAACCCAAAGAATGTTCTTCCAATTTGTAAGAAAATCATTCTGTTTCCCATTCCATGCAAATGTACTCTACACCGTTCCTGGTATTTATAGCTAATAACTATCTCTCTGTATGTCACACAGGACCTTGTAAGTATAGCAAATAACTATCTCTCTGTGTCACATAGGTCCTTATACTGTATGTATAGCGATCTCTTGTCACACAGGTCCTTGTATGTGTCACCAGGCGGGGGCACTATTTCAACCACCCAATAAGGTTGAGCAGCACGGGGACCAAGTTAGAAAACAGGGTACATTTGCTTATACAAAATAGATTCAATAAATCTCTGAGAATAGCTGGAATAGTCCTCCAGGCCCCAGGAGTCTTCAAGGGCCAGCCACCCTGCTATTTGGAGTCCTCGTGTCTACTGCCCTGTGTGGCCATACAGTACGTCCTGGTACTCTCCCACTCCACGTGACATACTGTAGCTATCTCTCTGTGCCCCATTAGACATGTAATGGGGCCCATGCTGGAGTTCACACCTGTTACCACCCATCATATGCTGGACGTAGATCACAGATTCATTCATTCTTGGTCAATCACAGTCTTACAACGCATTGCGTGTGTGTGTGTGTTTAGTAGGAAAACCAAGCAACTTTGAGCATTTCGGTTTTTACATGAAACAGACTTCATTTTCAATTTTCAAAACACTCCAACAGTTGCGGTTAGTCAAATGATTTGATAGGTCAACATAACACTTTTCAACACTGAAAAAATATGTCTTTGAAAATAATTAAAAATGCTAAATGTGAAGGCTGGACAAGATCATTCTCAGTGACCTGACATAGAAAACCCCCAGACACAAAGCTATTCTTAAACTTGAGCGGAGCTCATGTGTTTACACAAGGAGGGGGGTGCGCCGAGGACCGTCTGCTCTTTCTCTCTGAGACGAAGAGAGGAGAGGAGAGGGGAGGAGAGGAGAGGGGGACAAATGACAGCAGTTTGACAGACGGTCCAGCGGGCTCACTCGGGAACACTACCCCTGGTGCCACCGTCAGTGTGCAGCCCTCCTTATCTGTCTTTATTAGCGACTTGGCAAGCCACGGCCCATGGATTTCCTCTTTGTGGTCTGTGATGGATGGTCATCCACTCACCCCCGGTGCCATTGAGGTAATCTATGCAAGGCAGTTAGGGAGACGGCAGGAAAGGAGCCCCCCCCACCCCCCTTGCCTTTCGCGGGCAACATACATCTGGGTCTCTCCCTCTCTCCCACTGACAGTCTTCACTGACTCTTCAAAGTCATATTTCAATATCTCACAGTGTTTTTGACTGAACAGCTTCCCCCTCATTTCCTCTGTTCGTTCGGCTACTTCCAAGACTAGGCTGCGACTTGCCTTGGCGTGTGGTGTCTGGGGCTGATTTGGGGCGCTGCAGTTTTAGTGTCCTACCTGACGGGTTCACGGGTCACGGCTGAAGCCTGACTTCAGAGTGGGTGGAGACCGAGCATGTGGAAGCCAGAGATAACATGACACCGCTCTCTCGCAGCCAAGGCTTAGACCACAGCAGGAAACCATATTACCAGAGAACCTCAGATTCTTCCTCTTCCTGTCGATGCTATCTGCACTTTCAACTCTGTGATTAACTCTCAGCCCTCGACCTCATTTCTTTTACTCCAAGTCAGCAGGCCAAAAAGACTTACAGAAATCCCTGAGTTCCTTTAGCAAATGTAGCCTACCTTGTGTTTAAAGTGGTTTTAATATGATTCTAAACTAAACGCATGCCTTGTCCTTTGCCACCTATGCAGAATTTCATGCTGTATTTCAGTTTTCTCATTCTACCCTCTCTTCATAAAAGAAGATGCATGAATCCTTTTTTGGCTTTGGGAGTCATTGATTTCATTTTAATGGTTGGTGTGCACCGTCATGTGTGCTGGTATTGCAGCCTTTGATAAAGCTTAACTGTCATCTTTTTATTCTATCTTACTGCCCTCATCTGTCTCTTTATGGGGTTCTTCAATATGGTGTAGTTTGTGTTTAACAATGTGTGTGGCCCCCCACCCCCACCCCCACCCAAACGCACACCAACAGGGGTTGGTTGCATACCTGCAACTCAGCGATTCCACAATACAGTGCTCACGCTGTGGCAACAAATAATGAACTGTTGTGATTAAACCCAACCGCTGATGTAGTGATCAGCTTGCATTTCTGTTACATTTCCTGAAGTGCTGAAATTATAACATTCTACATAGATTGAAAAGTATGCTATCATGACATCAAGTTTGATCATCCAATTTTCAGCCTAAAAATAGTTCATATGAAACTCTAACCTAGGTAAACATTAGTAGTGTTTTTAAAACCAAACTGCATCTGGTCTGCATCAGTTGGTTCATTTACAGACAAAGCATTTGACCATGTTCTGATGGGATTCCTGTCTGGTTCTTTAAGCCAAAAGCAAGCTTTTTCTCGGAAGGTCATGGTGGAATTTTCATTTCTATTTTTTATGCGTCACCCTCTTGGTGGTGTTCCTCATGGTGAAATCTGAGTGGCATCAGCTGGTCCAATAACCTTGTGGTGAATGTGCAGCTGGGGTTTCATCATACCATGCATGTCAGAGCCTGCCATTTTAATCATCAAATCCACAGCCTGCCACCACTAATATTTATGTGGCTCTGACTGGACACCTCTGCTGGGTCAGTTCCAGTTGGGCCATGCAGCGCTGTGAGACAGGGAGCAGGATGGATGGTTGGGGGTGTTGCACGGGTGGTCTCCTGGGATGGACAGTCCACATAAATAACACGCTCCTCTGATGAATGTGTGGCCCACTGCGCTGACTCACCTTGGTGCTCCTCTTCTCTGTTTCAGTGCAATAGGATGTAGCCTGATACACACACACACACACACACACACACACACATACACACATACACTCACACACACACAGACACACACACACACACACACACACTCACACCCACACAGACACACACACACACACACACACACACACACACCCACACCGCCTTTTCTGTAACATATCTGGGAGACATTGTCAAATTCGAGGTGACTTTGGAACACTTCAGTTCAGACTTCAGTTAGGGCAACTGTGTGCTGGCAAATTCAAGCAGGAGATTACATCTGTGTTATGTTATCATACCTTAGGTCTTAGCCTGTGCATTAATCTCTGGCCTCAGGAGTATGTGTATGACATAATGAAGAATGAACTTGGCAGTTGATGTTTCAGTTGTTTTGGAGGAAAATGTCTCTGTTTGTGCATTGCTACATCAGTGAGGTTGACTGAGCTGTCAAATGTGGATTTCAGAAGGTCTGTGAGACTTTCACATTGGGGACAGAAATCATTTGCCAAGAACATCCTCACTCTAAAAACCCCTTATAAGTGTGTGCCACATTCTCTGCATCACAACACATCGGTACATCTCTGATAACGGCGTATGAAGAAAAAAACACACCTCTGGTGGCAACAGCAGGTAACCTTCTGGACTCGTGTTGTCTGGACAAACACTACATTTAGTGGGTCAGGGGAATGTAGGCTACTAAGCTCAAAATGGGAACTTGAGCAGGGCGCAGGAGAATCGAGCGCACCCTCCTTGTCCAGGATCCATCTGGCGCCCTTCCATCTCTCATAATGCTAAATTAACCATGACCAGTTTCCATCACTGTTTGTCATGACGATGTTAAATAAAGTAATGATGACTTCCTGCAGCATATGGAGAATGTAGCCTAGGCGAGGAGAAGCCTCCAGGGAGTATTTAGCATTCTTGTGCCAAGCAGCTTACCATGCTGTGATTTGGACAACTCATAGCATGGAACAATACAAGTACATGGCTTATATGTAGTTGTAAGAGAGCAGACATTTGAATGGCCTGCTCAATTCTGATTGAAGGCTTGCATGGCTGTTTCATTCGAGTAGGGTGTTAAAATGTAGACACAAATCTGATGTAAGAATTTTGGTGTGTGTGTCTCATGCCTCATTGCGTTGCTTCACAGCTGTGCACAGCTGGGGTAGCCGGAGCACGCATGATGCTCTGCGACTGTGCCGCCTCTTGGTACCACGCTCTTCAAAGACTTGCCATTTGCAATTTCTCGCCTACAAAGGAATTCTACTGCAACTCATTGACATGTATAAGGCCTATTTTATTAGGTTCTGGGTATGTCTTCATTTATTAACTGTTCATCTCAGAAAGATGAGAAATCTGAAAATTATGTTTCAAACATCCCAAATCAAATAGGTCTGTGCATAATTAGAGATACTTTGGAGGAGAGAGAAAAATATAAGATAGATAACCTTTACTTCTTGTGAGTGGGAGAAAATGTATTAAGACATTTCTGCAGTCTCGTTTAAAAAACAACAATTATATGCATCCTCCTCTGAGCATAAACCCAAAATAATTCAAGATAAGGATTTTCAACTGTTAACAACATAGTCACCTTTCCAAGACTGAATTTAGATTCTGTAGCTGAGGTTCAAAACGTGTTCAACAAAAGTCTCCACCCAGAAAAACACAATTCAAGACACTGGTACAGTAGGCTACACGTCCCGTCACCTTGCAGTTGTCTGCATTATAAAAAAAAAACAAAAAAAAAAAAAACACACACACACACATAATGCAATCCTTGATATGAAATACAATGGAAATCGTGTCAGCCTTTCATTTGTTACACTGTCCAAAGGGAAAGACATACATCATCGTGCGTGAGCACGTTGAATCGTAAAAGGGTGCGTGAACGCGCACTGATCCAGTCAGTGCTTCCCGGCGAGGAGCGATAACAGAAACGAGAAAACGCGGAAACAGAAGGAGCGGTTGGAGAGAGGTGCAACCGGCTACTACAACACACGCAGGCTACTCAACCCGCTCTTTCTGTTCTTATACCGGGTGTTTCCGTTTTTTTTTTTATCGTGAAGTTGTCGGATAAGACACCTTTATCTGGGACAAAAGGATTTTCTCCTGTTTGAGAGTATCATTCAGGATTGAGAATGGGGAGCAGGGAAGAGGAACGGCGAAAACTCGCCGACATCATTAACCACTGGAACGCCAACCGGCTCGACCTGTTCGAGATCAGTCAGCCAACGGAGGTGAGTCCGTGGACCTTATCAGGAGCACAGGCCGCACCCATTGGGATGACCATGAAATCCCGGTTGAAATTATCTGCAAAGAGGATAATTCTCCTGCTCAACACTGAATGTGAATTGTAGCTAAGCGTTTGTCTCTGTGCTAAGAAAGGAATAATAATTTACCTGTGGAGCACCGTTGAGTTAACTAGACGTATTGTATTAATAATGGGGATAGTAATAATTTATCTATATCTAGCCAAGAACAGGTGGCGATATTGCATTATCCACCCTACTATCCTTTTTTCCATCCAATGTTATTATGCCTGTTGGCAACCATCTAGCGGATAATGGCTGCAATGGAGTCATTCTGTTAACGTTAGATCCCAAGCCTCCTACCTCTCTACCCTTTAGCTCTGGCAAGTGCATGCTGTAACGTTACTGTTTGCGATGAAGAATAGATGGTTAGCTACAAAGCCGCCGTAAATCCCAATGGGGCGCTAGTGGCTAACATTAGCCAACTACTGCTACGTTAGCTTGCTACATTTATATATTTATACTCAGATTATGTGTGAGGCGCACTGTTGTCCGCACTGTTCAGAGCAACATTTAATGTTACCAACGTATACATGGGGAATGGACTGTCACACAGTGGACAGTTCTGTTTGTATGTGCTTTATGTATGTCAATGTTACGTTCGTCTGCGCTTGTTAAAGATAGCCGTCGTTATGGCGATGTTGGCCAGTCACTGTGATTTAACGTTAGCCCGCTAACGTTAGGCTAGCTATCTGAGCTAAGTCTGCTAGCTAGTTTGGTTAGTAGGATAGTTATCCATTCCATTCATGTCAAGTCAAATAAGAGGTAACTTACCAGCGGATTCATGAAACCTACTATTTAATCGTGCAGTAGTTGTGATAAGCGTTATACCTATTGAGTCATACATTTTAGTCGTCAGTGTTGAAATCAAAATTCTACCCGTGATTTAATGTGGTTATTTTAGCACGGCTTAAAAGTAATAAAACTTGCTGTTTGTTTTGGACTGGTTTCTTCGCTGCTTCATTGATAACACAGCCCAGTTCCTAGCCATTCAGCCAACTGACAGTGAAAAACAGACTCAATTTAAAGAAGCCCAATGAAATGCATTACTCACTTAAAAGTTTAACAAGATTTGCTGCGAAATAGCTGCGCACACATATCGAAACAGGAATTCTTAATACAATCTCCCTAAACGTGTGTGTCCATATGCAACGCTAATTTGCGGACTTGCTTGGTACTTGATGACTGTAGGGGTCAGAATATTTCGCGGCAAAATCTGTCAACATTTACAAAATCTTTGTGATATCGGGATACTTCAGCACCTAGGTTTGATTTAGGCGCGCTGGGATGAATGAATTGTTGGGGGTTGAGGGTTTTCTTTTTGGGGAGGGGGGGTCGGTCGGTCGGTCTTTGAACTGATTGATACGCCACGACAGACGCCATGACAACGCTTGATTTACTATGAAGTAATTCCTAGCAAGCCAACGTTGTTTTTCTTTTCCCTGTTGATTTCAAATTGCTTCCTAGATCATTTAACAGTCCATCTCATAAGAATCCCTGACTTAGTTCACAGAATTTATTTTAGACATGTGTGCTCCACAGATGCAATAGCACCATGTCAGTTTGGATCAGCTGTCTTCATAGGCTATTCCATGTGTTTATGCAATCATTCACTGGAATGGTGACTTGTGTTTGCCTTGTGTTTTAGTTTGATAGAAAGCCACAGAGACAGGGATGCAAAGGAACTTTGTGATGTGTTTGTTCAGCTGTGAGAGTGAGCTATAAGATCATTATGAAACGTTCAGGACAAGAATACACCTTATCTTGAGTATCCTAAACTGATGAACGGAACAAATGCCTCGGTCCTCCGCTAATGCATTACATTTTCCAGATTGTTCAAGTTAGTTCAGAGTATTTTCCAAAAGATACAGTTACATGGGTGCCTTACATAGATGCCTTAAAGGACCTCTAGAAGGTGTGTGTCGGTGCATGGCAGTGTGCTGGAATGATGTGTCCGCTAACTGGCATTTCTGTTTGATGCCGCCACATTTGTTACTGTTGCGTCAGTGGTTGTAATGATCACTGAAGCCACAACGGCCGACTCCAACTGCTGACTTCGTAGGTCGGCAAAAATTTGGCCAAATAGCTCAGATTTAAAGGCTCTAAAACAGGCCCAGCAGCATTTTTCTTTCCAATTCACTATTGATCTTCATTAGGGGGAGCAGGCAAAGGGTTGGTAGACAGGAGCGTTGACAGCTCAGAATGTAGTGCAGTGTCCTCTCTCTCTCTCTCTCTCTCTCTCTCTCTCTCTCTCTCCTTAAGAAGTCCATGGTTTCAGAACTGAAAGTTTCAGAGAAGTTGAAAGAAGAAAGAATTGCTGGTCCAAACTGTTGTGTTAGAATTTAGGTTTCAGGACAAAATGACAGCCATCAATAAAATAAAAGTTTCATTCTTCAGTGGTTTCTCTTCAGAGGGATTTTTTTGCTGTGTGAACAGATTGTTCCCTGAGAATGAAATAAAATGGTTGAAGTGATATGTTGAAATGCTCAGTGATGTAGCCACCATGGATTGTGCTTTTCTGTGGTGGCTAGTGCTAATGCTGGTTTGTTTTAAGTGTGTGTGATTTTGAACATGAAAAAATCAATGTTTGCTGAAGAGTTGCTTGTATTTCTGTAGGCGTTCTGTTCTTTTTTGTAATTGGTCATGAATGTAAGTGATGCTCAATACATCCATGCAAAACAAGATCCTTTTTATTCAACAAGTAAGCACATCACTCTCCACATCTGAAATTCAGAAGTGCGTCTCCGTCTCCCCTCTGACGCTCCCCGTCCCACCCCCCTGTTGGCTGTGGTTTGGTCTGTTGGCTGGTCGGCCGTTTGCCGAGTTGCTCATTGGCCACGTGAGGTTGGAAATGAAAACAAACGCAGGCGGCTGCTGGTGCTGCTCGTCGTCCTCTGGCGGTTTTCCGGCCTCCGGTGACTGCGCCCTCTGGGCATGTGTGGGCGCCGGGGTCAGGCGAAGCTGGAGCAGACGTGGGGAAAGCGTTCCGTGGCACAGGTGGCACAGGTGGCACAGGTGGCACAGGTGGCACAGGTGGCACAGGTCGCACGCCAGCTTCCTCTCCACAGCTCCTCTGCCTGAATATGCACTAGGCTAAATCACAACCTGTTTTGAGTCTGCTGTAAGTGCATGTTGTGTGTGATGTCTGTATGCTACTGAGACTTTGAATTTCCCCTTGGGGATCAATAAAGTATATATATATCTATCTATCTCTATCTCTATCTATCTATCTATCTATCTATCTATCTATCTATCTATCTATCTCTATCTATCCACCTGCCTTACAGTCCTAAATGACTCCATACGTATTGGCCTAACTTGTGTTGCAACTTAAATGGCTTCATTTGTCTCACAATCAACATTGTGTTGATTGGGTTTCAAAATGTAGGTAGTCCGAACTCTGAAGACAACAGCAGTAGACTTGGGCCTATTGTGTCCACAATTGATCTGCAAAAGAGTCTTTTGTTTTCCCCTAATGCAGTGCTAGTTTGACCATGTATTGGGTTGCACTGTGTTGCCCCCAGGCTGTAAATAACTCAACAAAGCCCTGAGTGTGAATTCGTTGCATTGCTACAGTGAAGCTCAGCTCACTTCTGTGTTGCAACATGCCTATCAGGCATGAGGGCCCATAAGGGAAGAGAAGTAGGTGTTTGCATAGTATGGGTATTCGGATGCACCCCATGTGTTTGCATAGTATGGGTATTCGGATGCACCCCATGTGTTTGCATAGTATGGGTATTCGGATGCACCCCATGTGTTTGCATAGGTTTGTGAACAGGAAGGAATGTCTAACTCCAGCAGTTTGTTCTCTTGGAGGTTCAGGGGGAAATGCTGTCCGAGGGCTTAGGCACACAAAGTGTGTGGTATGTAGCTGTTTGTATGCCTTAATAACCCACAGTTTCTGAGTGAGGTTTTCTGTTTGGTTAAGGGCGTGTGCGTGTGTGTGTGTGTGTGTGTGTGTGGTGTGAGTGTGTTTTGCCTGTCTGCTGGAAGGGAAGGATGTGTGGTCATGTTTTGATAAAGAGGTAAAAATGTCTCTGGAGTTGAGCTTTTATTAGTGGAGCCAGAGATACTCTGTCTGCAGATATCAAGCACTTGACCAGAATAACACGAAGTTCAAAGCGCAGGCACTATCCCATTCCATCTAATTTCAGTCAGGTTAGGCTGAATTTTTCATGCAGTGATTTGCAGATTCTTGTCTGTCAGAATTGTTTATTATATGGTCATTGTGCGCAATATCAATTGTGCCTCAGTATCCAGGCCAGTTAGTTTTGTCCCCCCTCTTCCTCCATCACAGGATATGACCAGACCAACACAAAGTATTCAACTTCCTCAGGAATCTGCAGTTTGCCTCTCTCTCTCTCTCTCTCTCCCTCTCCCTCCCTCCCTTTTGCAATTTCACGAGAAGTAGACTATTATTATTCTTTTGTGTAACTTTTTCAGCCACACACATATTCCTATTTTTAGTTCCTATTTTAGTATTTTAGAAATCTAGAAGCAGAGAAGCACCCTTGCGTTGATGCATGAGGTGGTGTGTGTGTGTGTGTGTGTGTGTGTGTGTGTGTGTGTGGGGGTTGCCTGCATTCTTTAGCAGCGTCTCCAACCCTCCCCTAGACCCAATCCCCAGCATCAGGACACCGTGCGCCTGCCATGTTGATCCGCATACGGAATGTGACGGCCCGTTATAGCCACGGCTAGGACTTCCAGTAAATTCCTCAGGGGGGAGGCTGGGGGATGCGAGATGCCCGTCTGCCTGCCTACCTTGCTGCCCCCGCTCTGCTCCTCTCCCACTGTGGAGTTCCGGGACTCCCTGCCGTGTGGCCGAGCCGCAGCCATGCCTCATAGGTCTGGTGTAGTCCTGCATCAGTCCTGTGTCTGTGTCCCGTGTATGTGATGTGTGACGAGAATTGCATCATCAACGCATCAGGAGGGGGGGGATTTGTGCCTCCCAACAATTGTGACCGCATGGCAATCACACACGTCTTCGCCACGCGCAAATGTGCACAGAGGAGCATAGCACTTCCTTCAGAGTGATGAGTGCTGCAGAGTTGTTCAGAGTCTCCAAAGGAGTCCTGTGCTGTGTGGTGATTGCAATTAGTTGACCAGGAAGTGTATCTCTCTACAGGGTCTGTAGAGCCCTTGGACAAGCCCTTGGTCTGTAGCCTGAAGAGAAGGGGTTGCTGAGTCTGGACAGTAGGCACAGCCCTGGCAGCTTGGCCTCCCCTAGATGCCATTGCCTCTGAGGTGTGTGTGTGTGTGTGTGTGTGTGTGTGTGTTGCACATTGCAGGCTCAAAACTCTCCATCTCCATGGTGATGGTTTTCCTGCTTCTAAATATATTTTCCTTGGGAGACACACACACACACACACACACACACACTCTCCTGTCTGGCCTGACATGGCTGCTCATGGTACGCTGTAATTGTGCCCTGCAGCGTGCAGCAGCATAGTTGCGGTTCCTACCCCCTACGTCCTGCAAGAACCGCAGTGATCTTAGGGTTCCTACCCCCTACGTCCTGCAAGAACCGCAGTGATCTTAGGGTTCCTACCCCCTACGTCCTGCAAGAACCGCAGTGATCTTAGGGTTCTTCTCACGCCCAGAGCCCTAATCTGTGGCCGCCGGACTGAGATTACCCCGCTTTTAGGCTCCGTCAGTCATCATCGCTCACACAGGGTTACATGTGCCCAGCCCAGCCCAGCCCAGCCCAGCCCAGCCCAGCCCAGCCCGTTGTCCCAAGCGCTGGTGAGGAGAGTGAGCTCAGCGCCGCTTATTCTGGAGCCTGCAGAGGAAGCTGCAGAGTGTGGTCAGACGTGGGAGAAAGTGTTTGTTTTTTCTTCTCCCAGCTCTCCTTTCCACTCCTGGTCACCTTCTCCTCTTCCTCTCCTCCTCCTCAGCAGAGCGGCTGAAGGGTATTTGTGTTCTCGTTCCCATGGTGCTTTGCTTTGATTTGTTGTGGTCTCTTCATAGCGTATTTGTGGCCGCCTCCTCATTACAGAGAGACACTAGCCGTCCGCTCCCCGTCTAATCAACACACCCGGCTGCTCGCACCCTGTCCTCTCTCCTGCTCATTTGCACGTTCGCTGGGCTGTAATTAAGTGTGGGGTTCGGTGGCTGTCGAGGGTCGAAATGACCTTTTGGGGGCGATGTTTATAATCCGGAAGAGATTGTTCATGTGGGTGATAGCTCAGATGTTATTTGTGGAAACCTCAAGACACTGGCATAGTGTGTACGCGTGTGTGTGTCTGTGTGTTTTTACTTCAGCGGGAATAAGAGAGAAGTCTGTCAGTGCTTATTTCTCTTTCTTTATCTCTCCCTTGCTGTGGCTTTTGTGATGGATCACTGGCACACAGGGTCTGCAGTGTAGCTGTGGAGAGGGGGAGAGAGAGGAAGGTAGAGAGAGAGAGAGAGAGGTAGAGAGAGGGAGGGAGTGAGGGAGGAAGGTAGAGAGAGAGAGGGAGTGAGGGAGAAAGGAAGGGAGAGAGAGAGAGGGGGGGGGGGGGCTGTTGGCCTGTCAGACCCCATTAATCTGGCGGGAGGCCCTGTCCGTCACTCCACTGCCCCCTCTCCTCCATGCTGGGCCCCTGCAGCCTGTTCCAGCACTCTCATTGGCTGTTGCCACAGCGACAGGGGGGTCACGTGTTGTGCAGCTAGGCCCCGTGCGTGCTGTCACCCGTGCGACCTCAAGTAGGATGAGGGAGAGGAGACTACACAGCAGGGTGCCCACTCGCGTCCTCACCACTCCTCCTCCTGTTGCTAGCGAGCGCTCCGGTTGCTTTTAAAAGCACTGATGCCTCTCTTACTGGTCACTTGTTTACTCTCTTACTGGTCACTTGTTTACTCTCTTACTCTCCCATTCACTGCCATTCATGCACCCCTTACACACCTCACTGGACACACACACACACACACACACACACACACACACACACACACACTCTCCAACCAAACAAACCCCAAAGACACACTTGCTCGCTCATTCACTCGCAGAGTCTGCTGAATAAGTGCAGGCTATTTGGATGCCTTCAGTGAGCAGCAGGCTTGGCTGCGTGAATGGGGATGGAGGAGGAGGATCGGCTGGTGGTGGTGGGTGTATGGGGATGGAGGAGGAGGAGGAGGAGGAGGAGGATCGGCTGGTGGTGGTGGGTGTATGGGGATGGAGGAGGAGGAGGATCGGGTGGTGGTGGGTGTATGGGGATGGAGGAGGAGGAGGAGGATCGGGTGGTGGTGGGTGTATGGGGATGGAGGAGGAGGAGGAGGATCGGCTGGTGGTGGTGGGTGTATGGGGATGGAGGAGGAGGAGGATCGGGTGGTGGTGGGTGTATGGGGATGGAGGAGGAGGATCGGCTGGTGGTGGTGGGTGTATGGGGATGGAGGAGGAGGATCGGGTGGTGGTGGTGGGTGTAGTGTTGCAGCAGTGATCGCTCTCTGCTCGTGTTGCCTCTCCTGAAACGGGTAACCCGACTCCGACCGGACCGGTCGCCCGCCCACCCTGCTTGGGTTACTGGAAAACGAACACGACCAGTGCAGTGCAGTGTGCAGGGCTGGGTCCTCCTGACCGCCCCTACATGCGGCACGCCCATCATGACTACATTCCGCCGTCCATTAGGAGACGTGTGTGTGTGTGTGTGTGTGCGTGTACTTGCTGTGTGTGAGTGTCATATCTCCAAATGAGAAGCTTATGTATTTATGTTTGTTTGTTTTTGCTCGATCAGCTCAATGCACAGTGAGATGAATTCCAAACCACAGAGCGTGGGAGGGAGAGAGGAGTGGCTCTGCCCGTGTGTGTGTGTGTGTGTGGAGGGATCCACAGGGAAGGCGTCTGCATGTGCGTCGCTTCAGCGCCAAGTCCTCTGGGGAGACCCGAAGGCCATTGCCAGTCTCGGCCAGGCTCAGAATGTAGACTCTGTTTACGCCACACAGAAGCACAGGAATGTTGCCCCGAACTGGACTGAAGAATTTGGTCTCAAGGCTCAACTGTTTGTGTATCTCTAGACAAACAAAGCATCAACCTAATTCATTGCAAAAAGAGTCTGTACTTGTACTCTGCACAATGACAATAAAGTTGAATCTAATCTAAATCGAATCTAAAAGAAGCGCTAAGTGCTATTGAAGGCGTCCCTATGCCCTGTTCTCTTAATACTGTCCAGATCCTCAACATATTACAGTGGCTCCTAAGGGGAAATGTGCTGTCATTGCTTTGCATTTAAATTCATTTAGCTTTATATTGGTGTTGGCGTCAGTGTGTTCTTCTTTTGATACACCCCGGATGGCGTTGGCTGGCTCGTCAGCACATAGTTGTGTGCAGCGGAGTGTGGTTGGGTTGGGATGTGTGTGTGTGTGTCTGTGTGTGTCTCTGTGTGTGTCTCTGTGTGTGTCTCTGTGCGTGTGTGTGCGCGCTGGAAGGGAAGTATGTTCACTCAGCGAGGGAGGGGAAAAAAAGAGTGTGAGAAGTCGTGGTCATTATGAGGACCGGTGTAGAGAGAGAGAGAGAGCACGGCTGTAATCCTTTTTTTGGGCTTTTTTCCTCGCTCACATGATTAGAAAAACAAAGCAAGATAGAAAAGATTAGGGCTCCTGTGTGTGAGAGGCCGGAGAGAGGGAGGGAGGGAGAGAGAGAGAGAGAGAGAGAGGGAGAGAGGGGTCTCTCTATCCCATGCTCTCTCTCTACTGCATTCTCTCTCTCCCTCTCTCTCTACTGCATTCTCTCTCTCCCTCTCTCCCTCTCTCTACTGCATTCTCTCTCTCCCTCTGTCTGTTGGCTTTACTCTCTGTCTGTCGGTCCCCTTATCTCCTGCACTCCCATCAGCGTGTGTCTGTTGCAAGCTGCTGTGTGTGAGCTGAGCTCTCATTAGCGTAGGTATATGAACAGAGACCACACACACACACACACACACACACACACAGACTGTTTATGACAAAAACAAACATACATTCTCTCCCAGTGCCTTCTTTGCATAAAGCCTCTTTGTGTTGTTTTGTGTGTGTGTGTGTGTGTCCTGTTTCTTTGCTCATCATCTCTCCGAGCTCTAGAATGTTGCATCACAGTGTGGAATCGCCGTGCGCTGACACCACGGGCTCGTAAAATGCCGCCCCCCGTGTGCCAGGGACCCTCCGCTACGGTGGCCTCTGCTCCTCGGGAGGTGTGCCAGAAATAAGTCCGGCCGTTAAGAATCTCCACATGATTAAAAAATGGCTTCCTGAGACAAAGCAGAGCTGCATACGTCCTGTCAGAGACAGAACAGAAACGAGCTGTGAGAGAGAGTGACACTGGTAGAAACAGAGGAAGAGAAAAAGAGAGCGAGAGAGAGAGAGATTAACAGATTGAGAAGGAGAGGGAGATCTATGGGCCATCTGAGTGCTTGTTGGCAAGCGGTGGCGTGGCTGGTGTCATCACCCCCCCCCCCCCTCCCCCCCTCCATCACTTCCATGACTGAGGAGGCACAGAGAGAGGGATGGAAGTGAGCGACCAGACCAGGGCCAGCCTGCAGCCTCCCTCTGGCTTCCCCCAGCCAGCCGGTTAGGGGCCGAGCCCCTGGGTGGAAACGGCTGCTGCAGGACCCCTCTGGCCCTGCGGCCGGACACCCCCTCTGGCCCCTGCTCATCCACACAGGAAGAAGGGTAGATCAGGAGGCAGAGAGAGAGAGGGGGGTGGGGGGGGGGTTGTCGTTTGACCACAGCAGAGGCCAACTTGTTTGTGTTGGCCAGAGCAGATAAAGCACGGCTGGCCATCGTGTGGCTCACTGACTGTGTGTGTGTGTGTGTGTGTGTGTGTGTGTGTGTTGGGGGGGGAAGGGCCGGAGTGCTGTGGGCCCTGCTGGTCAGTGACTGTAGATAACGGTGGAATGAGAGCATGGGCTCAGAGGAAAAGGCCTTCACTCTGGCGCTCTCTCACACTCTCCCAGGGGCACGGGGATGAGAGGCCAGTCCCGGCCAGCCCTCGAAGCCCGATAAAGGCCAAATCCTGGAGAGAGGCAGAGATGACGGATGGGTCAGCAACACACACACACACACACACACACACACACACACACACACACACACACACACACACTTCACTCATCAGTTTCCTCCCCCACAGCTGCCTGCCAGTTTCAGCTCAGTCTGCACCACTGCAGTAGTGAGCTGGTTCCAACCCACCGCTGTTGAGATAGCAGCAGTGTTTCCCCTACAATGTGTTCATCAGCGGCGCAGCGCCGCTCATGGAATTCAAGCGCCACTGCAAAAAAAGTTGCCCAATTTAAAAAAAAAAAAAAATGCAAGTGAACTTCAGGAACAGCTGCCGTTCGTTCAGGTTTCATGTCAACAAATAATAGTAGGCTAACGTTGAAGGCGCAGTCAGGGATTCCACTGGAGATCATGCTTGTTTGTGTTTAAGTTTATTAGCAGACGCAATTTTGTGCAAAAAAACGTAGCCTACATTATGTTAACCAGGGAACCAAATTAATCACGCCAGCGAGATAGCTCGCCACCTTCAGTAGCCTATTCCCAGATAAATCCACGCATTGTTTCGTTTTTGTTTGTGATACAGGCAATGCTTTCAAGCCCTGTGTTGCTAACATACCTAGGCTGTGAAACTAAGGTCTAGCTAGCCTATTGGTGGGTTTAATTGAATTTGAGTAATAGGATACGAAATCATTTACATCTGAGATAGTTTGTAATTCCTGTAGAGCTCACCAAAATTATAGATATGATACAAGACACTTATCTGCTATAATCCAAGATAGATTTTCTTCGAGGTTTTGAGCATTTATTTTACCAAATGACATGGGAAACATAATTAATTTCATCCACATATTCTTATGCACCATGCACAACAACGCTACTAAGTTAGCTTAAAACTGTGAGAATCAAGCAAGCCTCACGGGTTGTCACGGCATTAAAGTGACAGGCACTCAATTCGACTTGCACAGCACCAATACAGTGTAATGACATGAAAGAGAAGTCTATATAGTTTATACAGTGCTGTGCAAAAGTTAAAGTTTGGAACTGTAGAAGAGGTATAAAAATAGCGTTTTGTAGCGGCGAAATAATATGCCCTTCTCACTTCCACGCTAACGAGTTTTGACTAAAAACAGTAAAATCGAA
This sequence comes from Alosa sapidissima, assembly GCF_018492685.1. Lineage (NCBI taxonomy): Eukaryota > Metazoa > Chordata > Actinopteri > Clupeiformes > Clupeidae > Alosa > Alosa sapidissima. The sequence continues at coordinate 36,168,543 of NC_055962.1, read as the reverse complement.
CTTTCGCAAAACACATCCGAATGACATGATTTTGATGTCAACTCAACGTATGTACTCCCAATCATCCGTAAATTGATTCAAGTACTGCAATAATAATTTTTTGTTCGGGGGGGGGGGTCTTCCTACGATCAACAGCACCGCTGCTGGAAAAATTTCAAGGGGAAACACTGAGCAGTTAAGGAAATGAACAGAGTGTGTTCTTCACTGCACGTGCATGCTCTTACACACACACATTATGCACACACAAGCACACACTTTGCACACACATGCACACACTTTGCGCGCGCACACACACACACACACACACACACACACTATGCACACAAACAAAGCATGTTCTTTCCACTGGCAGTGACCTTTCTGTGTGTTGTGTGTGTTTGTGTGGAGAGCCACACCTTAATTTACCCTCTGTGCCTGGCAACCCTCTAATCAAACCCCAGACGGAGCACCGGCATGTGTGTCCACTGCCCAGTGGAAAGACCTCACCGTGTGTGTGTGTGTGTGTGTGTGTGTGTAGACCTGTCTGCAGTATCATGTTTGAGCTGGATGACTGCACCCAACTGGAGGATAGGTGGGAGTGGAACGTCTTTAGCAGTGTGATTTGGAACTGTGTGTGTGCATACGTTGGTACTTAACGTGTGGGCCTGGGCGTAACGTGTGTTTTCTGGCTGAAGTGGAGGGGGATTTCTGCCTGGGGAGAGAAGCCTCGCCCCGCCATGTCAAACCAGAAACCCCCCCCCCCCCCCCCTTCCCCCCTCCTTCCCAGAGTTCCTATCGGTCTTCTGCTGCCTGGGGAGGGAAGCCTCTCCCTCGTCCCTCGGTCTTCTGCTTGTCTTTTCTCCCTTTTCTTTATTACTTTTTTTGTGCTGCCCCCCCCCTCTGGGGCCTCTGCACCTGATAAAGCAAAGCATGTTTTGGCACAACTCCCCATGTCAACTATGATCTGTGTGTGTGTGTGTGTGTGTGTGTGTGTGTGTGTGTGTCAGACCTGGGGAACACCTCGGCCTAAGAGAAACATTATTATCAGAAGCAGACAGACTCTCTGTGTGTGTTTCTGTCTATGTGTTTGGACTTCCTGTGGAGGTGTGCCTTCTTTGTGCAGTGTGTGAGCGTGATTAGGGGTGGGGTAGTGGGCTACATGTGTTGTTGGGTCGCTCCCTGCCCTGTCCTGCCCTCCACACAACATGCCTTCCTCATGAGTGCTTGTCCACCCAAAGCCTCCCCCCCTCCTCTCCCAGACCCAGATGTGCTGTTCTAGCGCTCTCCCAGATGTTTCCCCTAGTCCTCTCGTCCTGCTGTTCTAGTGGTTCTAGCGCTCTCCCAGATGTTTCCCCTAGTCCTCTCGTCCTGCTGTTCTAGTGGTTCTAGCGCTCTCCCAGATGTTTCTAGTCCTCTCGTGCTGTTGTGCTGTTCTAGCGCTCTCCCAGATGTTTCCCCTAGTCCTCTCGTGCTGTTCTAGCAGTTCTAGCGCTCTCCTCCCACTCTGTCTAAGGTGTTCTCTCCTCTGTGAAGCACTCGCTCAAGCTCCCTGTTGGATCTGTGTTTGTGGGCCACTCCCAGACGGCCTCGTGCTGTTCAGCTGGTCAGTGTCTTGTCCTGTGGCCTGGCCTGTGTGTGTGTGTGTGTGTGTGTGTGCTCATATGTGCCCTGGTATAAGTATAAGTATATATACTCTTTTGATCCCGTGAGGGAAATTTGGTCTTTGCATTTAACCCAATCCGGTTCTGGTCAGTGTCTTGTCCTGTGGCCTATCCTGCATCTGAATGCTTTTGCTTTATTTGGGCTCTTTTTGCGTATGGACATGTGTAATAGACATTCTATGGTGATGTATAGTAGACAAGGAGAACACATACGTGTGTGTGTGGCTGACTGTGTGGTTTAGCCTGCAGCCCTGTGGCCCAGTCCCTTTCTGGGTGGTACAACCCGAGGCGTGAGGATGTGGTCTCTCTCAGACGTCTCATGTTCTCTGTGTGTGTGTGTGGTTACAGGCTGGATTCCTGATGTTAAGCCACCCCAGTAACAAACACACACTATACACGCACACATTCTTCAGTCTCCAGCAGGAATGTGTCCCATATGTAGGTCTGTGTGGTTTGGTGTCTGTCTTTCTGACATCGAGGTCATAACCACTATGACGTCTCTCCTGGGGCCTCCCTACCTCTCCACGCCTTTTGAAAACACGTGTGTGTGTGTGTGTGTGTGTGTGTGTGTGGGTAAATATACTTACTTACTTACACACACACACACACACAGCACCTTTGCATAGCGCCTCTCTAGGCCAACTCTGTTTGTTGGCCTAGAGAGCAGCGCTGTGTGTGTGTGTAAGTAAGTGTATATACTCTTTTGATACCGTGAGGGAAATTTGGTCTCTGCATTTATCCCAATCCGTGAATTAGTGAAACACACTCAGCACACAGTAAACACACAGTGAGGTGAAGCACACACTAATCCCGGCGCAGTGAGCTGCCTGCAACAACAGCGGCAGCAGTGAGGGGTTAGGTGCCTTGCTCAAGGGCACTTCAGCCGTGGCCTACTGGTCAGGGTTCGAACCGGCAACCCTCCGGCTACAAATCCGAAGCGCTAACCAGTAGGCTTCGGCTGCCCGTAGTGTGTTTGTGTGTCAGTCAGACAGAGAGAGACATTTAGCGTTCTGCATTCTAATCTTTCTCTGTGTCTCCTGATTGATGTGATCATCATCCTCTGATTTTCACACTGGAGATCTAGTCAGCCCTTGCGCAACAGTTAGCAAGTTTGTCTGGGCCACATCGTCTTTACCCTACTACACACACACACACACACACACACACACTTGAGTTGCCATGGTGACTGGTGCAGAGGCAGGGGCGGCGTGTGGCGGCGTGTGGCGCTGGCTGAGAGGGGGGGAGATGGCTCAGTCTATTTCACTGGGAATTGCCGGCTCCCCTGGGGCTCCGCATCACTCGCCCATAATTGGAGAACGCTTGCTTGTCAGCACCTCTCTCTCCCTCTATCTCTCTCTATTTCTCTCTCTATTTCTCTCTCTATTTCTCTCACTCTCTTTCGCTCTCACTATCTCTCTTTCTCTCTCTCTTTCTCTCTCTATTTCTCTCTCTCTCTCTCTCTCTCTCTCTCTCGCCCCCTCTCTCTCTCTCTCTCTCTCTCTCGCCCCCTCTCTCTCTCTCTCTCTCTCTTTCGCTCTCTTTCGCTCTCTATCTCTTTCTCTCTCTCTCTCTCTCTCTCTCTCTCTCTCTCTCTCTCTCTCTCTCTCTCTCTCTGTCTCTCTCCCTCGCCCCCTCTCTCTCTCTCTACTCAGGGCAGTTCAACAGGCTTCACTGGCATGACTCTAATAGGTTCACGATTGCCTCATCGAATTATTTTCTCGTGAAGAGTTCTGGATGCCAAGCAGCCTCACCCTTTCTCTCTCCCTCCCTCATTTAAGCATTTAAGCTCTCAAAGTTGCACTTCATTGATACAGGTAGCTATAATGTTCAATCACACTGTTCATTCTGGCAGTGTGTGTGTGTGAATCTTAAATGAACTCACCCACACACAGTTGGTATGAACAGTCAGAGGACATTTTGTACACACACCCCCGTGACACACGCACAGTCCCTTATAACACATGGTACCAGAGAAATCCATATGTTTTGGCATACTATCACATTACATTGATTTTGTAGAAGCAAGTCGTGCCAAAGCAAACATGTTACGTAAAGCCATTAGTTAAGCTAGCATGGGCCACTCTATTGATCCCCCAAATTGGTTCTGGAGCCAGTCACATTTGGGTGTATGTGGCCTGGCCTTAGTATTTTGCAACCGCAGCCCTACTCGTCTAACTAGCACAACCACCATAACACTACACTATACAGTGTTGAATTCTATTTGTGGTGGTAGGTTTGCAGAATTAACTTGAATGCAACAGTTTTTAACAAATTAGCGCAGCGCGGTTATGATGCTAACCAGCTTTAAGCACAATTTAGTACAACCTGGAAAATCATTGTGTGGTGGTCAATGTTGATATTGTGGTGGGCCGCCACAAATAAGCCAATGTATGGTAAACGCTGCATTACCCATACCTGCTATCTTGCATGCTACCACACACGGACACACACATGGACACGAACACGGGCACACGCACACATGTATTTATATCTACAGACACACACACGGACACACACATGGACGCGAACACGGGCGCACGTACACATGTATTTATATCTACACACACACACACACACACACACACACACACACGGACGCGAACACGGGCACATGTATACATGTATTTATATCTACACACACACACACACACACACACAGATGGACGCTGCAGGAGCGTGACGATGGCACTCCTGCTCTGCTGTCAGGGAGCCATGAGGAGAGAGGCCGCCTCTTGTTCAGTTAGAGCCTGACGGAAGCGTCCCTCTAGCCAGCCGTCAGGGCCGCCTTGTGTGAGGCGCCCGGGTCAGAAAGCACCTTTTGTCAGTCTGCTACCCAGCTGGCACTAACTGACTGTGTGTGTGTGAGAGGGAGAGATAGTGAGAGAAGACGGACTGTCTGCCGAGGCTTTCCAGAGAGAGCACTGAGCTGATTGATAGACCGTGGGATGAATTTGGGAGTCTCTCCTGACTCCCCGAGGACACTGAATGTGAGTGAGGGGGGCAGAAGGGGGCAGCTCTTGGCCTGAGTCAGGCGGATAGTGGGCTGCACGCCCTTACTGTTGCTATAGCTGCACGCAAGCAGCCAGCCAGAACTCCTCCAGAAGCATAGCTATGTATGTATGTGTGTGTGTGTGGGGTGTGGGGGGGGGGAATGCACTCATTTACCCTTTTCCTATCACTCTGTGTGCAGGTGTGTGTTTGTTG
>NC_055962.1:36160176-36163499 GCF_018492685.1 Alosa sapidissima | reverse complement strand
GAATGTGTTCTGCAGCGCTGCAGCTTTGGCTAATCAGGGGAGAGGCCAAGACCCGGACTGACACACACACACACACACACACACACACACACATTCACCCTCTCACAGGGATCAGGGAATGTGTGAGTGAAATGCATTGATGGGTACGTGCTGTAGGTGAACAGTGATTTTTGTGTGTGTACTGTGCAATGTCAGTTATTTGAGTATCCAAGTGAGTGTGTTTGTGTGTGTGTCCATGTGTGTGTGCTCAGTAAATGGAAGAGGGTGTGGATTTAACTCCCGATTTAGGAGTGGGGATTGCGTTAGTGTGTTTTTATTTGAGTCCATAAATCATGGAGAGATTTAGCATGTTGCCATCCTCGCAGGCTGAAGTCTGCAGAGTGATTTCCTGCTTACATCACCAGGCGCCCATTGCCCCTTTACAAACACAAACACACACACACTCAAAAATGCTTACTTTGTTTTGATCCTCCACACCCACTGACTCCCTTTGATTGAACCGCATCTCCCCTGCAGATTCAGAGAAATGTACACACACACACACACACACACACACGCATACACACACACACACACTACACTTCCATCGGCACAAGCTTGTTCATGATTTGGTTAGCCTTGTTTTAGGGGTGAGAGGTCAGTGAACAGTCTGGTCAGCCGTGCATGATCAATCTGTTATTAACTCCTTGCAGTGCTCTATTCCCCTTCCCCCTCTCGTGTGTGTGTGTGTGTGTGTGTGTGTGTGGGCCATGAGTCCCTGCCCCTTCTGCCAGACCACTGAGCCAGACTCGAAGAACTTTTAATCTGTGGGAACACAAACAGCCTCTTAATCAGATTAATCGCATTTCCCAGGTGTGTGTGTGTGTGTGCACGCAATGGTGTGGGTGTTTGTGTTTTAAATGGGCTGGCCTATTAGCCTCTGAAGTTAAGGTGACAACAGAAACGGAATCCTCTGATTTGCTGGCCCGCAGGAGAAAGGCCCGCCCCATTGACCTAATTGGCTGGGAAACTGGAAGCTGTTGTGTTCTGGACGGCACTGCCCTGGTCTGGACACTGACGGCGGCGGAACAGCGTGGAGCACATAGATGTGCGGCCAGCCCTTACAAACCCTGCTGCACACACTCACACAGATGCACACACGCATTAGGGCAGCCCTTACAAACCCTGCTGCACACACTCACACAGATGCACACACGCATTAGGGCAGCCCTTACAAACCCTGCTGCACACACTCACACAGATGCACACACGCATTAGGGCAGCCCTTACAAACCCTGCTGCACACACTCACACAGATGCACACACGCATTAGGGCAGCCCTTACAAACCCTGCTGCACACACTCACACAGATGCACACACGCATTAGGGCAGCCCTTACAAACCCTGCTGCACACACTCACACAGATGCACACACGCATTAGGGCAGCCCTTACAAACCCTGCTGGACGATTTGTGGGGAACGGTCATTTCAGTTCTTAAGGAGTCGCCAGCCACGTCCAGTAGTGTGTGTGTGTGTGTGTGTGTGTGTGTGTGACTTGTCTGGCAACCATATGATGTGATTGTGTGTGTGTGTGTGTGTGCACACAGATGCACACACGCATTAGGGCAGGGAACAGGTGGTCTCTAGAGTGGACAATCAGGCCGTGTGTGGCCTCCGTCAAGAGGGGGTGGATTGGGCGCCATGGAGACGGGATGCTTTAATAGCTTAAGAGATTGTTACTACAGCGATTTAAGCCTAATTAATCAACCAGTCAGCCTAAACTGACCAAATGAATGACCTCATGCTAAAGACCAATACTGAGGCCTGTAGAATTGCGTGCACATGATTTAAGGCATGCAACGCTGGGCTTGGTCTACTACTGCCCTGCACTCATCATGAATGAGATGGGACTCCGCTCTGTCTGCATCACAGTGTTATGTTGCTGTGGCCAGAGCTCAGCGCTGCAGCTTTATTATATGGCTCTTCTGTTCCCTGGCTGTGACCTTAACACGTCAGTCTCTGAGCTAGAGGCTGGACGAGAGAGAGAGAGACGTGGTGGGATGTGTGTGTGTGTGTGTGTGTGTATATGACTGAGGTAGCTCAGACAGAGTACGGATTAGCCTTCCCGCCTTACGGCTTGTATCCCCACCTTTACCCAAACAATATGGCTCCACTCTGTTGTGTGTGTGTGTGCGTGTGTGCGCGTGTGTGCGTGCGCACTCAATGCTTGTGGCTCCTATTGCTTTCGTGTTCAATTGAATCCACACAGCCTAGTTCTTTATTTAGTGTTTCCCAGTGCTAACAGGTCATTAGCCAATACACTCCTGTTCCTGTGGCACCATTGAGGCCAACCGTGTAAAATTAGCAGCAGTGGTGCTTCCCCAGTGAAACGGTCTCACAGGACGTGTTGTCTCCTGATTTGTGCAGTTTGCTGGGGCCCACATCAGCATCGTCTAATGCTGACCGTAAAGGGACGGTAGGGGTGTTGTCGGGAGTGGAGTTCTGCGTACCAAGAAGTGCTGAGAAAAGTGCAAAGCCAGGGAAAATCCAATGACCATGAACCGTTTTGTCAGCGTCAGGTTTGAGATTGTTGTTATGGCGCCACCGCTGTGAGCGTTATCTTGTAGAAGTTTATCTTTGTGCGGCCTCGGTCTGACGGGAAGGACATCATCACAAACTCCTGGCCTTCCCTGACAGCTGCTGACAGGCTGACACATGCGCGTGGGGGGGGACAGTCAAGCAAGCATGCTATTTTTGGGTGCGCTGGGCTCGGATGTGTGTCTGCTCTCATCAGGGTGTGTGTGGGTGTGCTGGGCTCGGATGTGTGTCTGCTCTCATCAGGGTGTGTGTCCATCAGGCCTCTGGACGTGGCCTCACACACACAGCCGAGGCCCGAGCTGACCATAGGGCCTCACACACGGCCTCACACCCAAGCTGACCAAAGGGCTGCGCCCTAAATAAAGTTGTCCGAGGGCCGGTCTGCAGCGGAACACGACGCTACCGAGTCTGTCTGTGGAGTCGCAGCCTTTCCCACATCACAGCAGCATTTCCAACCTGGTGTTTGGGAGCAGGAGTTTCCTCTCCAGCGGCCGTCCTGTGTTTTTTAAGATGCGTGTAACTGGAAGAAGAACCCATCCTGTTGTCATTGTCTGTGGTGAGTGGTGTCGTATTGTGTCTAGTCCAGCCACATTTTTTCTTGTAATGATTTTGTCAGCCACATCAGAACTATCCACCCCCCCTCTCTCACTCACACACGCACACGCACACACACACACACACACATACACTCCCTCCTTGAATGGCTGCCATGCTGGCTGGGAGGGCCGATGAGGCTCTGAAGGG
>NC_055962.1:36142676-36155176 GCF_018492685.1 Alosa sapidissima | reverse complement strand
AGTAGAAATGGGCGTGGGTGTGTGCTATGATTTCACACACACACACACACACACACACACACACACACACACACACACACCCTGACAGGATACAGAACCTATGTGCTTTGAGGAAACACATGGTACCGCCTCTGCTGCCACCCATTGTTCTGGTTGCCATGGCTCCCAGCATTGTTTTCCTGTGAAATCTGGCCATCTGATTGGGTCTTGACCTCTCAGTCCGGCTCCCGGCTCCTTGTGGAGGAGCTGCGGCATGAAAGGGAAATCTGTGGGGTGGTTTGGGGGAGATAAGCACGGCGCGCCGTGTCGGAGAAGTGGTCAGAACTTCCCAGATCGGTCAAGCCACAGTGTCCATGTTTGGCTTTCAGGATGTTGTTTTTAAAAGCGCAGTTCAAGATGGAAAGGTGAAGACTCTCTGTATTGAGCAACATCTCCCACTGTTCAGGGGGCTATGATTGCAATGGAACCTGTTTTCTCTGGTATATCATCAGTGTGTTTGGAGGATGAGCCTTCTGGCAGTTGTACCACTTCTTGGTCAAATAAGTGCCATTTCACATTGTCTGGCTTAAAGCATCTGGTTGAAATGCGTTCTAGTGCATGCAGTGACTGGCAGGTTTTTCTGGTGCAGTGGTAATGCAACACCTAGAGAGTTAAGAGCCGCATGGCCCTGGACACTGGATCTAATGGGTGTGGGGTGTACAGCCCAAACCACTCAATTTGTCACCGCTTATTATTGCAAAAAGCCATTGTGTACTCAGCCTGGGATTAGCCAAGCCGGCCCTGCTGACTGCTGGGGGGACTGCAGAGTGACCCTGAGGGACGGGACTGTGTGTGTGTGTGTGTGTGTGTGTGTGTGTGTGTGTGTATGTGTGTGTGTGTGTTAGGGACTGGCTGAGCCACATAACAGCTGTAAATGGTTGGGAATTCAGTGGTTGGATTCCTCCGGTGTACTTCACTTGTATTAGCCGAATTGTTTATAAACCGCAGGACAGTGTTTTATGCAAATTAAAAAGAACAAAACCACATATTAGCCTAATCGCTCTAACTGGCAAAGTCAATGTATAAACCTCGGCTAATATTGGGGAAATTACGGCAGAGCTTGCCTCACTGTTGTGGCAAGACCGAGGCCTCAGGGGAGGTGCTATGGCACAACTGGCTCCAGTGCCCATACCATATACGGTACGGGCCAAGTCTGACCCGGGTCATTTACCAATCCTACCTCGGCTCTCTCTCTGTCATTTCTTGTCAGTCTCTCACAGTCCTATCAAAAATAAATAATAAAATAAATAATAAAAATAAATAATTAAAAATAAATAAAAAAAATAAATAAAGGCTCCATCAAGTCTACTCCATCCCAACCCAGGGCCTCTGGGAGGAGGATGTTGGTGGCTGTGTGGCTCTGCTTCCCTCCAGCAGCAATCTCCCCTCCCCTCCTCCTGTCCTAGAAACGGCGTCCCCTCACTCAAATATCTGCATCTGCTCGGGGTGGTGCTCTGTGGAGCTACAGCAAGTAGACTCGTGATGGCATATCTCTCCCGGTGAGAGCGTGATCAGAAAGGGCATCTCTCCTCTCTGTGATCACAAGCTCACCGCAGACCTCCAAACTTTATGCAGAGCAGGCTACATCTCTCTGCGTTTTCTCTCTCTCCTTGAGAACACCTCGTCTAGTGTGTGTGTGTGTGTGTGAGAGCAGGCTACATCTCTCTGCGTTTTCTCTCTCTCCTTGAGAACACCTCGTCTAGTGTGTGTGTGTGTGTGTGTGTGAGAGCAGGCTACATCTCTCTGCGTTTTCTCTCTCTCCTTGAGAACACCTCGTCTAGTGTGTGTGTGTGTGTGTGTGTGTGAGAGCAGGCTACATCTCTCTGCGTTTTCTCTCTCTCCTTGAGAACACCTCGTCTTGTGTGTGTGTGTGTGTGTGAGAGCAGGCTACATCTCTCTGCGTTTTCTCTCTCTCCTTGAGAACACCTCGTCTTGTGTGTGTGTGTGTGTGTGTGTGTGAGAGCAGGCTACATCTCTCTGCGTTTTCTCTCTCTCCTTGAGAACACCTCGTCTAGTGTGTGTGTGTGTGTGTGTGTGTGAGAGCAGGCTACATCTCTCTGCGTTTTCTCTCTCTCCTTGAGAACACCTCGTCTTCCCCTCCTTTGTGGCCTTTGTATGTCAGGCAAACGTAACGTGCTATGAAGCAATTTGATTCAAAGGATTAATAATTAATATCTCTCCCTTTCTCTCTCTCTCTCTCCTTCCTTGTCAGGAGCTGGAGTTCCATGGCGTGATGCGCTTCTACTTCCAGGACCGCGTGGCGGGGAACTTCGCCACCAAGTGCATCAGGGTGTCCAGCACGGCCACCACGCAGGACGTCATCGAGACGCTGGCCGAGAAGTTCCGGCCGGACATGCGCATGCTCTCCTCGCCGCGCTACTCCCTCTACGAGGTGCACGTCAGCGGGGGTGAGTACCGCACATGCTGGCCTGCTCTCGCTCTCATCTTCATCAGAGGAGGAGGAGGAAGGCCTAAGGCAGGGAGAACATTGACCAACGGCAAGTGGCAGCCGCAAGCTTAACACAACGCTAGACCATAATAAGTTCATAATCTCGTTCCTATGGTAACACAAATGGTTTGCATTAACTGACAATTGAATACTCTGGCGTTGCGCTTTGAACCAAGTTCAACGCTCAGCTTGTTCAACGCTAGTGTCACGCCAGTGTTGCCACAGTCACGCTGCCGAACAATAGAATAGAGAACAATAGGAAACCTGCCGCTTGCCGCTGGTCAGTGTGATCACCACCTAAGGGTTGGTCAGATAGGTGTACTACATCTTCTAGACACGCAGGTGGGATAAGCAGATAAGCTGTCTGGGCTTTTTCTGACCTTTTTTTGGATTTTTTTTATGTGATGGTCACGGCAGTCTTGTTCATGTTCAGTAGTTCTAGATAAGAGCGCTTAATCAATTAAATTGAGTCAAAATAAAATGTCTAACCTCTTTAGAACATTTCGAGTCATATTTGGCATAGCATATAGGCATTGGACTGTGCATGATATCCAACGAGGGTCAAAGCAGAGGCACTACAGAGTGCTCTGCTGAGATTCTGTGTGTCTGTGTGTGTGTCTGTGTCTGTGTCTGAGCAGCAGAGTGTGTGTGTGTGTGTGTGTGTGTGTGTGTGTGTGTGTGTGTGTGTGTGTGTGTGTGTGTGTGTGTGTGTGTGTGTGTGTGTGTGTGTGTGTGTGTGTGTGTGTTCAGTTGCCTCGGGTGTCTTATGGGCTGTATCCGATGACGCGCGCCATCTGAGAAAGAAGCTGTTCCCACTTACACACTTGTCTCACTCAAGGCACACACCACTCTATTTATGATCCGTGACTGAGCTACGCCTCCCGTGGTGTGTGTGTGTGTGTGTCTGTCTGTGTGTGTGTGTGTTTGCTTGCACAAGCGAGCAAGTGGCCTTTGCTGTCGGTTTGAGGTCCCGGGTGAGAAGGCCCTCTGAGCAAAGGCTTTGTTGATTCTCAGACCTTCTGTTGCAGTTGCATTGTCAGTGTGATTGTCAGCAGATTTGTCTGCATTTGGATGCACTCCATCCATTCGTGCTGCTGTTGGAATGAAACACTTGCTCTGTCGCTTGTGTGTTAACATGGTGTCTGTTGCAGTAGCCTGCAACAAGTTAGAATTCATTATACGGGCTCATCTGGAACAATTGAACTCAAGTCAGGGATGACTATGATGTTGGTGTTGGTGTTGGTGTTGGTGTTGATTGTTCTGATGGTGCGCTACCCCTCTCCGGCAGAAGAACGGAAGTTGGACCTGGATGAGAAGCCACTGGTGGTGCAGCTCAACTGGAACAAGGACGATCGCGAGGGCCGCTTCGTGCTCAAGAACGAGAACGACATCATCCCCAAGGTGAGCACCTGTCCCACCCTAACGCATAATTATGTCCCCAAAGTCCCCACACACAGTTATGTCCTCCCAAACTCCCAAACCCAGTGCAGTGTGTGTGTGTGTGTGGAAGGTCATGTTAACCGACCAAACACTGTTATCAAGATGGCCTGGAGGTGGCTGTAAAGATACAGGTGGAGAGTGTAGTTGGACCGGCCCTTATTTACTAGCCGGTGCTGGCCCCACTCAGCACTTCTGCTGCCCGCTCCCTCTGCTCCTGGGTCAGGGGTGGACATTAGCACCGGCCACCAGACAAATGCTGCTGAAATGCATTTTGAGCGGCTGGTGAATTTGTCCAAAGATCTGCCAGTGGCTGGTAGATGTGCACATTTCCCAAATGTAATGAACAGCCCAGCCTCAGGTTCTAGACCTCTCAGGGCTCTACACTAACATTTTTTTTCAGGAGCACTTGTGCGCCCAAGTTAAAAAAATTTAGGAGCACAGACAAAAATTTGGGCGCATAGTCAGTTCTGTGCCCAAAACATGCCAGTGCACCAATTGCGAATATTAAGAATGACTGACAACATTTAGGCTACAGGAAACAGGATTTTAAAGATCAGTGCCTACTTTATTTTCAGTCTGTTCTATTTTCCTACATTTTGTTAATGTAAAATAATATAATACATTGCCATATTTGCATTTAGCCTGTATATCAAGTATCCTGCCAAATGTAGGCCAATTTATTTATTTGTGAATCCATCTATAGCTAAACCAAATATGCCCATGACCTATCTGACTGCATACTGCCTAATAGACTACTACTACTAAAACAGTCCATTTTCTCTTCCACAAAACCCAACATAGGCTAATCAAGGATATATGTTTTATACTTTTAGTTTTTATTTGAAATATCTGCATTGATAGGGGCAGTAGGCAAACGTTAGGCCTACTTTCGTTTTGCACTTCAGCTTGTATTCGGTGTAAACAAACAAGCATGCGTGGAAGCCTGGAGTTGTCAGTAGCGTTCTACCTTTGAATAAAATGGGAGTATTACGGGAGGCTACTTTTGTGCCGGTTCGCTACAGCTATATTGCATATTGCAGCCAATACGTCAACTGGGCTAAAAGGCATGTTAGGTTACCTTTCCTTCTCTCACTGCATTCTCAGAATCTCATCCTGTTCCTCCTATATCCAATGAATTCGGTGGATAGAAGAACTAATTTCTTCCATCTTTGCATCTTGGCTGGCTAGTCTAACTTTCCACTTTTTCTGCGCGCTCTTGGACTTGATAGAAGCGACTACTAGCGTGTCACAACGCGAAACTGCTAACGTTGATGGGAGGTGTAGTTTTTATGCTGCATTCGCGACGTGATTCTATGGTTTGCACCAGTAATGTTTCTCGATGTTGCGGTGTATTTTGTAGACAAACATTGACATGGTTAGAAGTCATTCGCACCAGTGCGCCTAAATATTTTTTTGCACTCGCACGGCATAATTTTTACTGGCATGTGCGAGTGCAATGGGCGCACTGTAGAGCCCTGACTCTGCTGCTGTTCCTTCCCACGCACATTACCTGGGTTCTCTTTCAGTGAGGTGCACTGTTCCTTATGATTAGAGAACATGAGTTCAGAAAACCCTCTTATGGTGATGGGTTCACTGGTCTGAAAAGTGTTACTTCCTCTATGTGTGTGTGTGTGTGTGTGTGTGTGGGGCTTCTCAGAGAAAAGGCAAGAAGGGAGTTTTGCTGTTATAAGGAAATGTACTTCTCTTCCTTGAATCCTAAACAATGCAACATGCTCCACTCCTCCCCCTGGCCAGGTTGGGTTGAGGGTGCTTACACAACTGTGTGTCTGTTTGTGTGTTGAACGTCCTGTGATTGCACTTTAACCAGTAGTAATATCACTGCTGTAATCCGGGGAGCAATAAAAAACTCTTTCCAACACTCACACACACTCTTCTCTCAAACCCATGCATTCTCCCAAAGCCACGGAGACCGCCTGTAGACATCATGACAAACCCCCGCCCGGCCAGCACTCCTCCACAGCTGTTAGGGCAGAGGCCTCAGCGGTCACTCACACTCTTAAAACAAATGTGTTGGAAACAAACTGTGTTGTCCCTATCTGGACATAGAGATGTGTTAAAAACAACGCAAGCTGTGGTGTTTTCAACCGTGGATGCAGGACCAAGCATGAACTGTGCCCCCCCCCCCCCCCCCCCCCCCACACACACACACACTTCAGGTCACTGAGGAGTCAGAATCTCAGTTGTGTGGAAGAGGGAGCCTTTTACATGCCTTTACGCTTTGGTAGTGGAAATGGAAAGTTAAGCAGTGGAAACACACACACACACACACACTTACGCAGATTGCTGATCTTGGGAGCGACTGACCCAGCACCATTTCTGATCTAATCCTCCCCAGGAACAGGTAACCATGTCTGGTGGGTGGGGATGTGGATGTGGAGGCCTCATGCTTTCCACCGGATCAGTGGCAGGTTTAAAAGGGCCTGTCTGCTCACACTCACACACACTCACACTCACACTCACACTCACACACACACACACACACACACACACACACACTCACACACACTCACACACACTCACTCACACTCACACTCACACTCACACTCACACTCACACTCACACTCACACTCACACTCACACTCACACATACACATTCACTTGCCCGCCTATAGGGGGAAGTAGTTTTTAAGAACAGGACTGTGCAGGAATGGGCATTTGTCCAAACATTTGCAAGTTATCCATTAACCTTAAAAGGACAAGTCTTGTGGACGTCATCTTATTTGGGGCTGTGAACGTCTGCCAGTAAGGAAGAAAGCTTGATTTAAGACTCTACTGTAGGTTCAGAGGTTTCGCTAGACTGTTTTGACTGGAAAAAATGTCCGTTAATATTCCAGAATACCGGACAATACAGAAAATCTACCGGACATATGTTTTAAATAGCCACATAATTGCCTATACATTTAAACGGCAATAAATCTCAAACTATATTTGCTCCAAGAACTAAGTACTCTGCTGCTTGTGCAAACTTGAAATAAAAAACAAACGTTTCACAGGCTAAATTTATATTTAAGTTGCTGTGGTAATATATTGTATATATGTTGTGCAATACAAGCCTATTTAATATGTTATTATTTAATTCATTAAAATATATTTTTCTCTCTCACTCTCTCTCTCTCTGCAGAAGACACAGATCAATGGGCCAGAGAGGGAAAAAGAAGGCGTCATTCAGAACTTCAAACGGACGCTGTCCAAGAAGGAGAAGAAAAAGGAGAAGAAGAAAGACAAGGAGGCCTTCGCCCGCATCCCAGATGGAGATGAGAGTGCCCTCAACAGAGAGGACGGGTAATGCTCGCTTTCTTTCTTTCTTTCTTTCTTTCTATCTCTCTATCTCTATCTCTATCTCTCTCTCTCTCTCCTCTTTTGTATGCGTGGTGGCAGTCGGCACCAGGCTCTGCAGGATCTTCTCTTTCCCTGATGCCACAGTCTGGTTCAACACCTTTTTAAGGCAATTTTGTGCAAGAGCGGCCATCCCATGCTCCTAAGACTTAAGCTCATAACATCTCCATCAGAGCCCCTGTGCTCATGGTAACGTAATCAAAGAGCAGCCATATAGCAGCTTCTTGAGCATTCAGAACACGTGAGCAGGTAGAAGAACAGCCAAGGACTTGCACACGGAGGGCTGGATATAAAATGTCTTTATTTTCATCCAGGGCTCTCCAGACACGTGTGCAAAAGGTGCTGTTGAAAAGGTAAACAAATAGCTGGAGTTGGGCCCTCCTGGAGATATTGTCCTGTACATGCACAATGTCCTGTCTGTTCCTAAAGTGGAGATGTCCTGATTGGCTGGCTGACTGCACTAAGCATGGCCCAGTCTGGGGCTGCAGACTGCTGCCTCTAAAGCACATGCAGGGGAGACCGTGGCGGTGGCTGGACGGTGGCGGCCGTGGTGGAGCCGTGGTAACGTCAGCCACTGACCATCGCTCACCCCAGTTTCCATTCCCGCCGCTGCGAGTCTTTGTCGCTTCGCTTAAAAGTCCTTTAATTCTAAGATGGCCTGCTGATTAGATGGCCATTGGGATGAAAGGTGAGTTAATCATCAGTCATCCTCTGTTCTCTCTCTCTCTCTCTCTCTCTCTCTCTCTCCCCCTCCCTCCCTCCCTCTCTCTCTCTCTCTCTCTCTCCCTCTATCTCTCTCTCTCTCTCTCCCTCTCCCTCTCTCTCTCCCTCTCTCTCTCAGGGAGAACTCGCGGCTGGCGGTGGAGGTGTACAAGGAGATGCCGGAGACTAGCTTCACGCGCACCATCTCCAACCCTGAGGTGGTCATGAAGAGGAGGCGGCAGCAGAAGCTGGAGAAGAGGATGCAAGAGTTCCGCAACAACGACGGACGGCCCGACTCAGGTGTGTGTGTGTTAAAAGGTTTCAGTTCTTCTTAATTGTGTGTGCGTGTGTGTGTTTTCCAAGTGTGAGTCTGAGAGTGCACTGTTCTGTGCTTCTACTAAAGCCTACTAATTTCCTAATGAGAGAGGTCCGCACACTCTCTCTCTCTCACTCACACACCCACACACACACACACACACACACACACACAGTTGCCCTTCATACACATTAGGACATTTGTGTGTGTTGTCACAGCACAGGATGAGACTCCTGATTGGTCCTCATCACTTGTCCAGAGCTTTTGATGCAGAGCGCTCTCTGAGTGTGTGTCAGTTGGAGGGAGCCTGAATGTGTGTGTGTCTGAGATGGGGTGAGAAATAGATGGGTGCATTTTATTTGCTTGTGGGTGTTTGTCCATATGAGGTCAGTCAAGGCCAACCAGAGGTACACATTTATGTGATGGGTGGTGGTGGTGGTGGTGGTGCTGCTTATGTAATATGACGGATGTTGGCTGACCCCGTCTGTCTGTCTGTCTGTTGGATGATGATGATGATGATGCTGCTTTTATGTCCAGCACAAATCCCCAAAGCTGACACAGATATGAATCCATGTCAAACGCCCCCACTCACAAACACACACATTCTCAATCAAATATGTACGCACACACGCACACACACGCACACGCACACACACGCACACACACACGGTTAAGAAGTGTGTGAACTGGGAAAGCTGCTTAGGACAGCATGTGCTGTGAACCACTGAGGCTCGTGTTTTGGGGATTTTGTTGGTGTGGGAGTGTACGGGCATGCTGATGATGAGCCATCAGCAGAAAACACACGCACACACACACACACGCATGCACGCCATAATGTTTTTGTTTGTACGTAGAGATGTTTGGTGAAATAATTCTTCATAATGTGTATAGATATTAACTTTGTGTGTGTGTGTGACAGGGGGGACACTGCGGATCTATGCCGACAGCCTGAAGCCCAACATCCCGTATAAGACCATCCTGCTGTCCACCACAGACACGGCTGACTTTGCAGTAGCAGAGGCGCTCGAGAAGTACGGCCTGGAGAAGGAGAACCCCAGAGACTACTGCATCGCTCGGGTAAGACACACACACACACACACACACACACACACACACACACACACACACACACACACACACACACACACACACACACACACACACTCTCTCTATCTACATCTCTATCTACCTCTATCTCTCTTTCTCTCTCTCTTTCTTTCTTTCTTTCTTTCTTTCTTTCTTTTTCTCTTTCTCTTTCTCTCTCTCTCTCTTTCTCTCTCTTACTTTCTCTCTCTCTCTCTCTCTCTCTCTCTCTCGTGCAGTGTTATTCTGGGGTAGGTGTTTTAAAGGTGCAGTGGTATTCTGGGGTAGGTGTTTTAAAGGTGCAGTGGTATTCTGGGGTAGGTGTTTTAAAGGGAAGTTTTATGGTAGGAAAAGTAACAGAGAGCCTGGTTGCCACTCCCACAGTCCTTGTGAGTCCCAGACAGCGTTTCCTGTCTCTGCTCCCAACCTATTCAGCTGCCTAATCAGTCTGATCATCGCTGGGAGGCTTTGCGTGTGTCCTCAGAGTTTCAAACACTACGTGTGCTGTGTTTTGAGAGAGAGGTAGCATAACCATGCTTTTAAACTGATTGGAAGTGTGCGCGTGTGTGTGTGTGTGTGTGTGTGTGTGTGTGTGTGTGCGTGCGCGTGGGTATGTGATGCACTTCCTGCAGCAGAGGTTGTGTGTCCTCCAGATTATACTGCTCAGATGAGCTGACGTGGCGTCTGTCTGCAGTTGGATTATCGGAGGGAGAGTGTGGTATTCAACAGGGCTGTGTGTGTGTGTGTGTGTGTGTGTGTGTGTGTTCCTGCTGTTAACGGAATTGCATTGAGCTCAAGAGCCAGAGCAGGCAGTGGAGGTGTGGAAGGATGGGGGGGAAAGTGTGGGAGGAGTGGAGGAAGAGAGAGAGTGATGAGGAGAATACGGAGAAAGAGAATAATGGAAGTGGAGAAGGGAAGTGAGAGACTGCAGAGAGAGAGAGAGAGATTTTTTCACTCACAGGCTTTAGCATTGACTGTGACTGGCCTCTAATTGCATGATGAGAGAGACACACACACGCTCGCCACCTCACTCGGCCGATTCCATGACCTCTACCAGTCTTGGTCGGAAAGCTCCAGTCACAGTCAATCACATTAAAAGTCCCTCACAGGCTCGTCCAGGCGTTCCCTGCCCCCCCCCCCCCTCTTTCTCTGTGTCTCACCTCTGGCCACTCTCCCCTTGTTTAATTATACATCGGAGTCGTTAATAACTCCGGCAAATTAAAAGGCGAGCGAGAGGAACACGGAAAAGACATTTGCAGAGACAGCGGATGAAATATGAATGAGTTCACTGGTCAGTTTGCCTTTATGTATCTGTGTGTGTGTGCGCGTGTGTGTGTTTGAGTGTAGCCGTCAGATCTGCATTTAGTCTTAAGAGTAGCAGAAATGCTTTTTAGCTTAAGGTGTGTGTGTGCGTGCGTGTGCGCGCCTGCCTGTGTGCTTGCATCTGCTTTATTAATGCAGAGACCTCTAACTGAAGCAGACAAAATGACCTTTCCAGTGTTCATGGTGCTCTGACCTTACCCCAGAGCCACGTCCACACAAAACAATCTTAGGCTCTCCTCTCCTCTCCTCTCCTCTCCTCTCCTCCCTCTCTGTCTCCATGGCTCTGAATGGACCGCTGTCACACAATAACAATTCATCATGCATCAAGCCTGGGACTTTTTACTGTTAATGCACTGGTCCTTGTGATTAGCATTGATTGATTGTGTGTGTGTGTGGGTGGGTGGATGGCTTGGCAGGTGGTCCACTCAGAAGATAAACCTGTGAAGGAGACAATCCTGGACGACACAGAGTGCCCACTGCAGATCTTCCGGGACTGGACCAGTGATAAAGGTACGCAGTCTGTCAGTGAACCCCAGAATAGAACTCTAATCTGCAGGGGTCAGGAGGACTAGCACTCTCAGTGGGGCATCGAACATGGACAAAACAACTCGTCCCTCACTTTGCACACTGCTCAGTGAAAATGTTGACAGCCAATTAACAGTTGGTATATTTAACTATGTGGGAATAGTTCAATATTGATTTCCCATATCTTCTATTTTAGCATACCATGATCTGGCCATTAAAGCCTGAGGTGCTGATACGGCTTTACATTAAACAAACAATAAACAATATATGTGTGTGTGTGTGTGTGTGTGTGTGTGTGTGAGAGAGAGAGAATATATATATATATATGGAGCGGGGCTGACACTGCATGTCTCCAGCGCATGCCCCTTGACGACTAGACCAGAGTGGCGTGGCTGCTTGCATGCCAGTGTTCAAGAGGCTGTACCAGCCTGGGCCCCGGCTCTGCTCGCGCTCACATGTGGAGCTATTGTGTTCCAGTACACACATGGTTCCCTATGGGTTCATTAGCAGCCCTGCCGCTAGTGCTGTGGATTTACCCAGGCCTGCTACATCACTATTCTTCCTCAGTGCGGACGCACTCTTTGATTTGAAGTACATAAACAAACAGGAAGTGGTGTTGATTGAAGAGACAGACACATTTAGTACCAAGGAATGTGGCATCTCTAACATTCTGGTGGGCCTCAGCTAGAATGAAATGTGTAGTATAGAGCCCTCTGGTGGTCATTTGTGGCAGTGCAGTCACGTTCTGTTCTAGTCATCTGGTTCTCTCTCTCACACATTCTTTCTGTCCTTGCGTTCTCCTGTGCAGAGGCCTTAGTGTTCCAGCTCAAGAAGAGACCCCCAGACTATGTTCCAAAGAAGGGCCACAAGCCAGCCGACAGGCGTGGCTCGGTTCCCCCAGAGAAACTGCCCTACCTGGTTGAGCTCAGTCCAGGTAACACACACACACACACACACACACACACACACACACACACACACTTGCATACTCATACAGGGTTGTTAATAGAATACTAATTTTGAACATTCTAACAAAAGATTCTGTCTGTTTCGTAACAATGCAAAGCTCTGTTCCACAATAATGTAAGGTTCCATAGAACGTTATAAACTCCAACTGTAATCAGAGTATTTGTCATGACAAATTTAATCAGATTGTAATCAAATACTCCAGGATATTTTTTCCGATTTTATAAAATTGGATTTCAGTCTCTGAGAGAACTCTGTTTACATGTCATTTTTAATAGGAATAAATCATTTAAGGAGTGA
>NC_055962.1:36130176-36140176 GCF_018492685.1 Alosa sapidissima | reverse complement strand
AGTTTTTGAAGTTGATTTTACGAAGGTGTGGAAACCCCATCTTGTTCATTGGTCATCTGTCTCACGCGGCGTGTCCCTCTCTCTCTCTCCCTGCCTGCCTGTGTCCAGCTCTTTGGTCCAGGCGTGCTTCCCCATCACTGCAACCTGCTGCACGCCGACGGCTTGGTGACGGTCACCCCGGCGAGCGTGGAGGCGGAGACGCTGGTGGACGGCCAGCGGGTCATCGACACCACCCTCCTGCGCAGCGGTGCCACGCTGCAGTTTGGCCACGCCCACGTCTTCAAGTTCGTGGACCCCGCCCAGGAGCACCTCGTCGGGAAGCGCGAGCCGGGACCCATGATGAAGGGACGGCACAAGTCCGGGTAAGTGCTGACCACACACACACACACACACACACACACCACACACACAGACACGCACACACATAAACACACACACACACACACACACCACACATAGACACACACCACACACATAGACACACACCACACATAGACAGACACACACACACACACACACACATAGACACACACACCACACACACACACACACAGTCAGAACAGATTGGTGTGCATGTTCTCTGATACAGTATTGAATTCAGTTAGGTAGACTTGTCCAGGTATATTCAAATGTGTGTTAAGACACAATCCACATCCACACCTGGCATATAGGATCTGATCTTGACGATTTCACACCTTTAAGCAGTTGCGTACACACCTGGCATTAAAATGCGATCTCACAAGCACCTCTTGTAGTTGTTTATTATATTATCTGGATCTTCTAGTTCTCTGGATAGCCTATATTCTCCTGACACTGGGGATGGTCACTGATGTGTACACACTAGTTTTAGTGAGGATTACATTTGTGTGTGTGTGTGTCCACATTGTGAGTGTTGGTTGTTGCAAGTGAAGAGAAATCCTATTGATGCTCAGCTGTTTGTTTTGACCCTCTGATAAACTCTACTCATGAGGAATCTGTGCTTCATGTTAGTGCTGTTTGTCTATTCATTGCATTGCTTAACCCGAGGTTGACCCTAAAGGACTGTGATCTGACCAGTGCTGAGGCGGCTCCATTCTTAGCTTGGTCCGATAGTATGTACATGTGATGGATGATGGGATTCAGATACCATTCAATGCACTCAGGAAAAATCCATATCCAGGAAGATTTCCTTAATTATGTTTCAAAACTGGCACTGCAACAAGCCACTGACTACTGAATGGGTCCCAAATCAAGCCTATCACAGCTACCCTCATATGGACATGAATGATTAGACGACGCCTATTGGGCAGCCGTGGCCTACTGGTTAGCGCTTCGGACTTGTAACCGGAGGGTTGCCGGTTCGAACCCCGACCAGTAGGCACGGCTGAAGTGCCCTTGAGCAAGGCACCTAACCCCTCACTGCTCCCCGAGCGCCGCTGTTGTTGCAGGCAGCTCACTGCACCGGGATTAGTATGTGCTTCACCTCACTGTGTGTTCACTGTGTGCTGAGTGTGTTTCACTAATTCACGGATTGAGATAAATGCAGAGATCATTTAGTATATATACTTATACTTATTAAGGAGAACTCCGGTCGAACACTGGATTTATACTGTTTCTTCACAATTACAGAGTTGAACACGCATAGGGGTGTTTGGTAGGGGCACAGCACTTGTAAAGACATTTTGAGTCTGTTAAAAGGCACAAACTGTCTAAAAGTATAGCATGGCCAGAGCCTGTCTACGGAGAGCCTGGCCACTCCGTATTAAGTCCCATTGTACCGAATTTTGGTTGCAGTTCCACCAGAGTTCCACTGGGGGCGATCGCCATGAGTGCAAAATGAATGGGAGTCAATGGAGCTAGACGGCTAAATTTGTCTCTTTCACCTGATTGTCGTTGACAAATCTCAGATTTGATTGTAGTTTGTGTAACTTCAACATGGGTTATAGGTCAAAAGTTGAATGAACGAGTACTTATGTCCTTTTGATTTCTTACAGGTTGGGTCGTTGTTGCACATAACACGCTAGCATTGTGCTAATGAATGACGTCATTGACACATTTGAAAGGCTTTTTAGAACAATTAAGTGACTTTAAAAAATATAATACTCAACCAAGTGTGTTTTCTTTGCCTCCCCTCCTGAATGCAATACTCAAAAAAATAAAAAAAATTATATCCCGAGAAAAGTGGATTTTGAGGGGTACAGCTCCATAGACCTCCATGCATTCTGCACTCGTGGACTAGCGCCCTCATGTGGAACCACAGAAGGAACTGCAACCAGCTCAGAAACCGGAAGTTTTCCGAGAGTGGCAGTTCTCCCCTTATAAGACATTCTCTGGCATGGCTCTGTAGCTGTCCGGCTGCGCTAGCCACTAGCAGGACAGCTCGAGTTAGGTAGCACTGTTTTTCTTTCGGTACTCAGTGACCTCGAACAACAGTGTTGTATTCACCAGGAGTTCTCCTTTAACAACAGTCATTAGAAATGGTGTCCAGCCATTCAAAGTAGTAGTAGTAATTCCCAATGGAAAGAGCAGTGGAGCACTAGTCAAGTGCAGGTACGGTTTTAAACCCTTAAAGGTGTAGGTTTTTGAACATTCTAACATAAGATTCCGTTCCACAACAATTGAAGGTTCTAAAATTCTATGCTGAATTCAGTGAACCCAGATATTCTTTAGAACGTTCATTTCCCAACATACTCCTTTAAGGGTTAACAACAGATTAGAAATGGTGTCCAGACATTCAAAGTAGTAGTAGTAATTCCCAATGGAAAGAGCAGTGCAGGGTCAAGTGCAGGTACGGTTTTAAACCCTTAAAGCCTGCAGCCACCGACACCAACACCTCCAGCATGTCCACAGGTTGTCTCTAGACATGTAGCCTAGCCTAGTCCCCTCCCACTGGGACCCAAGCTTGCCTGCTCCAGGGGTTAATGAGTGGTGACCGTAGAGGCTGTGGACCAGGTGCTTCCTGTTTTCAGACGCCACGACACTGTGGGACTGTGGGATGGAAAGCCCTCTTGTCATGGTCTGACAGCAGCACTGAGAGCTCATGGAAGACTACCCCATCTCAGGGATTTCATTTTGTGTCCTGGAATTCACTTGCTTACTAAGTTTACGAGATTAAGTTTCTGAGTAAATGCAATAACAATTGTCCTCATTTAGTGGATAATAGCTTCAGTCATGTTACCATAGGTTTGTGTGTGTGTGTGTGTGTGTTTATATTCTTGCATTAAAGCATGTAATTCACTGGCCCATCTGTCGCGTGGCTCCTGACTCTGATTGTTTGGGTTTCCGCGGTGATCACACTAATTCCCCAACCCCCCCGTCGGCACGGGCAACGGACCCGGTGCGGGGCGGAGTGTCTGCGTGGACCCCAGGGGTACCGAGCCAGGGCTCCCCTCACAACTGCCCGTCCCCTGCTGGGGGAGAATCAAATGACCCAGAACTGTGCTGTTTCCCCTCCGAGTGAGTTAATGAATGACTGAGTTCTGCTGAGACCGGGGGGCAGTGGTGGTGCTGGGGCGGAAAAGCGACTGAATAGGGATGAGGAGAAGAGAGGGAGAAAGAAGGCAGGAAGAAGAGAAAGCGAGAGGGGGAGCTTATGGCAGGCTTCAGTCTGAGGCTACAGGGCTCTTTAATCTGATGAGCGTGTGTGACAGGGCTTGGCTTTGCTTGTGTGGGGTGTGGCGTGTGTGTGTGTGTGTGTGTGTGTGTGTGTGTGTGTGTGTGTGTGCAGTGAACTGGCAGAAATTCTGCTGGAAGGCAGACTGAGGTCTCTCTCTCTCTCGGTCTCTCTGTCCCTTGGTCTCGCTCTCCCACACACACACACACACACACACACACACACACACACACACACACACACACACTGGTGGGCTGCTCCACATCTGCGGTGGCTCCAGCAGCAGATGAGCAGCAGTGCTGAGTGAGTGTGAAGGCGTGCGGCAGACGGGTCCGGAGCTCCACACACACACACACACACACACACACACACACACACAGACAGGGGATCTCTCGCTGTAGGATGCACCTGTGGAGGACCGCCGAATCAGACAGGTAACGCTCGAGTGGCACGGGAGTGGGAGAAGAGATGGACAGGTCTGGGCAGTCCTAGGAGGGTAGTTTCTGTTTGACCGACTGTGGAACGCAGAAAGCTTTTTTTTTGGTCGTCTTTGTCGTAGAGCTGTTTGGTTGTTCTGTTGTTGGAGTGTACACGGGCTAAGCTGTAGACACACTCTGAGTCACTCTCCTCTGCTTCAAAACCCTGCCGCGTACACACATGTGTGTTCATTTTGATGTCTGAATGCCAGTGGGATCTGTGTAGAGTTTCAGCATGTTGAGTTGTAAGCATGTGTGTGTCACCAACCAACCGACCGACTGACTGTGGAATGTTAAGCCGCGTTGGCGCAATCCCGCTCCCAAAACTCTTGATTTTTGTTTGTGCGCTGATTGCTTTTGAGGTTAAAACTCCCGGAATCTCACCGGTCACCCATTTACCAGACAGTGGGCGAGTAGAGACGTAATCCTGTCCCCTGTACTGTCCCCTGCACCTACAGCGGACCCAGAGAAGATTACAGATGTTGGAAAGCGAGAGGGGGGTGGGGTGGGGGGGATTTGTGGTTTGATGGTCATAGGGAGAGGCTGTTCCATACCCTCTTGGCACAGTGAGAGATTTGCGACGTGTGGAGCTAGACTAGTGATTACTCCAAAAGTCTCTGCGCTTTTCTGCTTCCTGGCGTTTAGCCTGGCGGTACGTGGAGCTCCGACTCCAAGGTGGGGTCTCGGCAAACGTCAGGAGACTCTTGAGTTGGCGTCGCGCTGATTTGGCTGCTCACAGAGAGGGCTTTCTGAGAGCTGTGCGTACCATACTGTATGTTTGATTACATTAGAGTGCAGCTCGGAACCCTGTTGATGGTGGTGAGTATAGGGGTTTGTGTTGTGGGAAGAGATGTGTGGGCTGTGTGTGTGTGCTGGGACTGGGACTTAAGTGGAATATGCGTGTGTGTGACAGAGAGAGATCTTTTATGATGCCAAAAAATGGTCCTTAAACCCAGCCAGTCCCTTGCCTTGCTCTCTTTTGGGCTTGTGTGTGTGTGTGTGTGTGTGTGGCCTGTGTGTGTGTGTAGCCTGTGTGTGTTTGAATGTGTGTGTGTGAGTGGCCTGTGTGTTTGAATGTGTGTGTGTGAGAGAGTGGCCTGTGAGTGTGTGTGAATGTGTGTGTATGTGGCCTGTGTGAATGTGTGTGTATGTGGCCTGTGTGTGAGATGTAATTAAAGTGCTGCTCCTGGGCTGGGGTGTATTTTTAGAGGCTCTGCTCTTGGCTCCTTCAGTGGGGCTGATAAGGGCTGTGGCACCGCACAGCACTGCAGCATTCACACTACACACTCATCTCTGCATGGCCTACACTGTCTCCTGTGTGTGTGTGTGTGTGTGTGTGTGTGTGTGTGTGAGAATGAGTGAAATGGAGCTGAGTGAATGTGTTTGTTCTTATGAATGTGTACATGTGTGTGTGAGGGGGTGGTATTAGGGCTTAAATTCCATCTGTGTTTTATTTACACGTGTGTGTGTGTGTGTGTGTGTTTGTATAGTAGTAAAGCAGTGTGGGAGGTTGTTTTGTGAGTATGTTATTTTGGGCTGGCTGCAGCTGTGTGTGTGATGTGCGTCAGGATCTGTGTTTATGGGTGTGTGTATATATGTATATATGGGTGTGCGCATCAATGCTTTTACTAGTGGCGTTTCTGGGGACGATTGTAACGTTGTCTTCTGGTCTCTGTTGGTTCCCCCTGCTGTAGCAGCGTCCCGGAGACGACCTTTGACCCACACGGTGACATCCACGCCTCCGGACTCCCCACCAGCAAGGTAACCGTCTCCCCTGTCTCTCGTAACCGTCTCCCCTGTCCTCTCTTGTTGTCTCCCCTGTCTCTCATGTTGTCTCCCCTGTCTCTCTTGTTGTCTCCCCTGTCTCTCATAACCGTCTCCCCTGTCTCTCATGTTGTCTCCCCTGTCTCTCTTGTTGTCTCCCCTGTCTCTCGTAACCGTCTCCCCTGTCTCTCATGTTGTCTCCCCTGTCTCTCATGTTGTCTCCCCTGTCTCTCATGTTGTCTCCCCTGTCCTCTCTTGTTGTCTCCCCTGTCTTCTCTTGTTGTCTCCCCTGTCTCTCGTAGCCGTCTCCCCTGTCTCTCTTGTTGTCTCCCCTGTCTCTCTTGTTGTCTCCCCTGTCTCTCTTGTTGTCTCTCCTGTCTCTCGGAAGTGTCTCCCCTGTCTCTCGGAAGTGTCTCCCCTGTCTCTCTTGTTGTCTCTCCTGTCTCTGTTGTTGTCTCCCCTGTCCTCTCTTGTTGTCTCTCCTGTCTCTCTTGTTGTCTCCCCTGTCTCTCGGAAGTGTCTCCCCTGTCCTCTCTTGTTGTCTCTCCTGTCTCTGTTGTCTCTCCTGTCCTCTCTTGTTGTCTCTCCTGTCTCTCTTGTTGTCTCCCCTGTCTCTCGGAAGTGTCTCCCCTGTCCTCTCTTGTTGTCTCCCCTGTCTCTCTTGTTGTCTCCCCTGTCTCTCTTGTTGTCTCTCCTGTCTCTCTTGTTGTCTCCCCTGTCCTCTCTTGTTGTCTCTCCTGTCTCTCTTGTTGTCTCCCCTGTCTCTCGGAAGTGTCTCTCCTGTCTCTCGGAAGTGTCTCTCCTGTCCTCTCTTGTTGTCTCCCCTGTCTCTCTTGTTGTCTCTCCTGTCTCTCTTGTTGTCTCCCCTGTCTCTCTTGTTGTCTTCCTGCCGCACCCTCTCCCCCTTTAGCCTCTGGCTGTGTTCCAATTCGCCTACTTCTGTCCTTGCAAACAAACTTGTGCACTCCTATTCAGTATTGTAAGTACAGAAGTATGCGATTTGGAACATAGTCTCTTCCTCTCGTTCTCTTACAGGGAGGCTACCCCGAGTGATAACTGAAGTGCTCCGTAATTTTTTTTCGAACGTACACGCTGCCATCACGTTTGGTGTCGCCAGTGGAAACTAATTGTTGTGGCAGACGCAGCGCAAACAGAGCACTTCAGTTACGTACCCGGCGTAGCCTCTCCTGTTAGCGTATGATCTGTGAAATCAGAGATAATAAGCAGGAAGCCCTGCTGTTAAAGAAATAAGAAAACAAAAACATGGAGATAAAGCTGACTCATAGTTCTTTTAAAAAGTTTCATTTTAACACTGGACAAAAAGGAACAAATGGTAGAAAACATTTCGGTGTTCATCCAAACACCATCATCAACAGGAAGATGGTGTTCCCAGCAGTTTAAGGTGCCCCTTTCCCTGATTGCTTTCGGATGCTCCACCTCACAAACACTGAAACGTTGTATACCGTTTATTCCTTTTAGTCAAACTTAAACTTTTTAAAAGACCTACTATCACCTGGATGCCTAAATGAACCTTCATAAACACAAGCTGACTGATAGTTCACTAGAGCTGAAGCAACCAAACTCTTCCTTGACCCCTTGACCACTCTTACTGTGTCCACTCTCTGTGTTTAAACAGTAAAGTGATTAGATAGTCTGTGGAGGAGCCAGTGAGCTCGTGTCCATGATACCATGCGGTCAGCATGGGTTCTCACAACAGTGGCACACACTTACTTCAGAGAGACGGCGTCTGGGCCTTTATCAGACATGACCTGGTCACGTACTTTAACTCGATGCTTAATCAGAAGTTGCTTGTTATGGCTGTTGTTTACCCAGCTAATGAATTTAACATTTTGACAAGAAACAAATATGTAAAATATCCAGGCATCTTAGAATATCTCCACAGAATGTGCTCATTTCTGCAGTCATTTAACTTGTCTACAAGGTATGCTGTATGTTCTTCTGTAAAGAAAATAATTGTTAAACAGATTGAATACAACTTCAAGAATGTAAGCAATTTGTGTGCATTCAGTGTAGAATAATTAATTACCAACAGGTCTTACTTCATTCATTCATACATTATAAACATTTGATGGAAATGCTGTTTGTAATGTGTGTTGTTTTGTAACTATGTGTGCGTGTGTGTGCAGAGCTCAGGGAAGTTGGATATGGAGCGAGCAGGAAATGGCAGTGAGAGGGGCATGGTCAAGCCAATGATCCGTGGAGAGCAGCAGGACTTCAGCAAGCATGACGGCAGGTCAGATACATCACACACACACACACACACACACACACGCACCTGTATACTATATGCATTCACACTCTCTTTGCCTACACATCCACACACAACTGGTTGCTCCAGGTTTTTGTGAATGATGCGTACTCTGACCCGCACGTGTTCCTCTTTAGAGTACTGTAAACAATGACTAGTCTAGTGGAGATGGGAAAGATGAAGTAAAGGGAGCACTTTGGCAGTAGAGCACTTTCATCATCAAGCCACACTAGTGAGTGAGGTGACCGTAGACCGATGACCTCCAATCAATCTCACCTGCATCATTGATTCAATGAGGCTCAGGGAATGGACCATGATCTGGTGGCCCTCCGCGGTGATGGTGCTGGGGTCAATATGCTTCCCTTGACTGAGTGACATTGTCATTGCGCCACACTCAGGAAGGTCCTTGAGCCTCAGGTGTGTGTGTGTGTGTGTGTGTGTGACCTGTGAAATCTAACCTGCGGCTACATCTCCGCTCAGCACACACAGAAACTGGATCCTGAGCCGAGCCCAGCTTAGCCCCTCAGTCAGCCACAGCACCGCATCCACATCAATAATGCAGATGCACACACACACACACACACACACACACACACACACACACACACACACCTTTTCCTTCTTTCGTAGGCACTTCTTTCCTCTTACTCACATACTAATTTTTTGCTCCGTCACACACACACACACACACACACACACACACACACACACACACACACACACACACACACACACACCAGAGCTGAGAAGTTGGCCATGTTGTATGGGCGTGCCGGTTGTGTGCCTCTGGAGCGCTGGGCTTCAGTGGACAGTGGCGTGGGCAGCGCCGGCCTGCTGTCCTGGTTCTCCCAGAGCGCTCACCTGGTTCTCCCAGCGCGCTCACCTGGTTCTCTCCCCCCGCAGGTCCCTGGACGGCCTGGGCCCCGAGCTCACGCTGCCGGCCAGCATCGAGTTCCGGGAGAACTGTGAGTATTCCGCCA
The DNA here is from genome assembly GCF_018492685.1 of Alosa sapidissima. Lineage (NCBI taxonomy): Eukaryota > Metazoa > Chordata > Actinopteri > Clupeiformes > Clupeidae > Alosa > Alosa sapidissima. The sequence continues at coordinate 36,131,095 of NC_055962.1, read as the reverse complement.
CGCGTCTTCACTCCACTCCACTTCTCCTCCCCCCTGTCTCTGAGTCTCTCCATATCTCTCCGTGCCTCCCTCCATCTCTCACTCTCTCCGTATCACTTGCTTTCTGTCCTTGTGTGTGTGTGTGTGTGTTTGTTATTCATTCCTCCCTCTCTCTCCCTCGTTCGTTTGATGATCAGTACTGAAACTACTGGCTCGGCATCTGCCTTGGATAAGATGTGGCTGGACATATGCTGGACTTCCCTATCAGCAGCTTAGATAGCCACTCACTTCACTGATGTCTGTGTTTTCACTTGATCAAATTTATTTGGCAACAGATAACACATATTGTGAGAACAGTGTGTGTTTACTGAGAGATAAAGTGCAGACTACTGTACAGGCTCTGGGTGTGTAGGGGGCCAGTGTTGGCCAGTTGGGTAGTGTCCTTGTGATGCTGTGCAGGCCAGTGCGGTTTTTGTTTGGGCAGATAAAACCTAGCTGACCTTCCCCTCTATCAGAGACACCCGGGGGGGGGGGGGCAACAACAGACCTCGGGGCAGGTTTGTCCGTTTCCATGAGCAACAGACCTCGGGGCAGGTTTGTCCGTTTCCATGAGCACACAGGGAACTCTGACAAGCAGTGCACTTAACAAGAAGCAAAATGCAAGTCCGCAGTCACGCAAATCTGACCCAGAGTAACCCCCTCTATATATAGCCGCGTCCAGTGCCCACCAAGTAGCCAGTAACACCACATCAGTTGATCCTTTTTGTTTTCGCTGTTTTATTGACACCTGTCTGTGTGGTGTTGTTTTCCACTCTCTGTTGTGGCTAGACAGGATGTTAGCCTAATGAAATGGAATGCATCCCAGAGTGGGATGGAAATAAGCCGGTGTTCACCATCTAGACGGCTCAACTGCGCTGCCCAGTCTGCGTCCAGGGAGTTA
>NC_055962.1:36122676-36125176 GCF_018492685.1 Alosa sapidissima | reverse complement strand
TCGCCTTGTCAAGAGCCGGTCAGCTAAAGAGCCTCTTCCTGCTACCCCTGACACCCCCCCGGGCTGAGAGAGAGGCCGGTAGCCTGCCTCCCCAGGAGCAGGGGACGGCGAGCCCCAGGGGTCGGTGTCTGGTTGTGGGGGACAGGCCAGCAGGGTTGGGTTGGGTAGGGACCAGACGGGATGGGACGGCTGGGGTTGGGAGGGGTGGGAGGGGGGTTGGCATGAGTCTGTACGGCCAGTGCTGCTGCTTCTCATGGCTGTGAGACCCCCCCCCCCCCCCCTCTTCCTCTTTGACTACTTCACCTCGCACCACCCGACGCCCCATCCCCTCTAACGCCTCTCTCTCTCTCTCTCTCTCTCTCTCTCTCTCTCTCCTCTCTCTCTCTCTCTCTTTTCTCTCTCTTTGGGCTGGGCGTGTTTCTCTCTGTCCATCTGTGTTTTGTGAGGTTCTAACGGCGTGCCCCCCCCCCCCCCCCGCCCCGTGTCTGTGTGTACAGAAGCAGAAGAACATCGCGGGCGCTCTGGCCTTCTGGATGGCCAACGCCTCCGAGCTGCTCAACTTCGTCAAGCAGGACAAGGACCTGAGCCGCATCACACTGGACGCACAGGACGTGCTCGCCCACCTCGTGCAGATGGCTTTCAAGTGAGTGTGTGTGTGTGTGTGTGTGTGTGTGTGTGTGTGTGTGCGTGTGTGTGCGTGTGTGTGAGAGAGAGAGAGAGAGAGATGGTAATACTCTTAGGTTGAATGCATGGCGTCAGATGTCATGTCTTCGCCCAAGTCTGGAATTAAATGGGCAGCTTGCTGCTTGAGGGCCAAGAGGGAGAGGAATCCGAGTTGAGCTGGAGCCCAGATAAGGGCTGTGGCAGACCTGAGTGGGTTTGTGTGTGTGTGTGTGTGTTTATGTGTGTGTGCTATGTGTGTGTGTTTGATGTGTGTGTGTTTGATGTGTGTTTGCTATATGTGTGTGTGTGTGTGTGTGAGCATATGTATGTATGTATGTATGTATGTTGCTGTGTTTGAAAGGAAGTGCAGGTAATTTAAACCACATGATGGTGAGCAGGGGGACATGATGGCATTGATACTAACAAGATAATTGGGAAATGATTAACGGGGAATTCAGGGAGTGAAAGACAAACTTTAACAGTGTGTGTGTGAGAGGAGAGAGAGAGAGAGGGAGAGAATGTTTGTGCATGCATGCCTGTGTGAAGATGAGACAAGCACACACAGCTTAAAGCAACACCAAAGAACTTTCCCTCTGTCGCACGCCACGCTATTTGTTTATCCAGCACCGGCTTTGCAAATAACAATGTCCACAGACAAGGTAGAATATGTTGCACGATTTATAAAAGTATGATGTATTGCGACATCAAACGCAAGTCAAATTTGTAGTTTCTTATGTCTCATTCCATTGAACTACAGATCTGCTACCCAATCTGGCAAACTTACATAGTGCGGTTATAGCCGATAGAGGGCCGCAAAGCAAATGCAGAAGTTCCGTTCACCCTGTTACGAGTTGATGAACCACTGAAACGATTTTGGAAACATTATTTTAAGGTATAAAAAAACTCTTTGGTGTTGCTTTAATGTCCTCCTGAAAGCTTAAGCGGATTGATGTCATTGTGCATGTGTTTGTTTGTGAAAGTAATTGTTTGTGTTTTTGACAACACACACAGGGTTGGCTGTTCACTGCTGGCTATTGTCCTTCTAGAAGGAAACTGTGCATGTGTGGAATGTCCTGGGCTGGACTTTTCATTGGCCTGGTGGTATTCTGTTTGTATTAAGGGTGTGTGTGTGCGTGCGTGTGTGTGCGTGTGTGTGTGTGTTTTGGGGATGCTATTTATGAGTGTGTGTGTGTGTGTGTGTGTGTAGTGTGTGCTGTGGTTTCAGAGGCTCCAGGCTGGATGAAGGGGCTGGACTGTTGTCTGAGATGAGAGCTTGGGTGTTTTTGTGTCTGTGTGTGTGTGGGTGTGTGTGGCTAGAGGTCTGCTTAGGCCCTCTTTTTATTGATGGACATTCTTTCGTGTGCATGTCTGTGGCTGTATGGGACAGTGTTTATGTTTCAGTGTTTGTGTTTCTGTGTATGTGTAGGTCCTGTGAACAACGCTGATTATTTTCACAAATGTGCACACTCTAAACGTGTGTGTGTGTGTGTGTGTGTGTGTGTGTGTGCTTTCAGGTACTTGGTCCATTGCTTGCAGTCTGATCTCAACAACTACATGCCTGCTTTTCTGGATGACCCAGAGGAGCAGAACCCCCAGAGGCCTAAAATAGGTCAGTAGACACACACACACACACACACACACACACACACACACACAAATAAATAAACAGAGGCGAAATGCTATGACACTATAGACAGTGTTATTAGTAAGGTGACTGCTCACTAGTCTAGCCGGATGAGCCCTCACCCTTTTAAGAGAAAATTGATTCATTAATTGAATGCTTGTCTGTGGATTTGTGTGTGTGTGTGTGTGTGTGTGTGTGTGTGTGTGTTTGTGT
>NC_055962.1:35979738-36122476 GCF_018492685.1 Alosa sapidissima | reverse complement strand
CGTGTGTTACAGCTCTCCTGGGTTCAGACACTTCCACTCGCCTCCCCAAACCCTCCGCACCGCTTAACCAGCCAGACAGGAAGTGGGAGATTTAGGGGTCCTGTCCCCACTCTCTCACACACAGACACACACACACACAGACACACACATACCATCTGTCTCGCTTAGGCTGCAGACAGAACACTTCTGTTTAGACACAACCCCCTCCACACACACACACACACACACACACACACACACACACACACACACACCTCCTTTTTCCAGTTCAGGCGGTGCAGGAGCAGCCTCTTCAGCTGGGTCCTCTTGCCTTTGCCTCAATTTCCTGACTGAGCAGCGGAGGCTTCCAGAAGCTTCCCTGGGCCGGAAACGGCAGGGTGGGGCAGCTACAGGGGAGCAAGGGCCAGGATCCCACACACACACATAATCGCAGACACTTCTAAGACAATAACATATAGCCTAGGACACTTAAAACATCCTCTGCTGGACGCGGTAAATGCTGTGATCCACTTCTGCAATACACCAAGCCTCACAGGCAGGAAAGGTCCACTTGACTCTTTGGGTCCAGTGCTTCTCCCCTCCACTGCCTGGTCACATACATTACACACCCAGCTCTGCACACACACACACACACACACACACACACACACACACACACACACCCAGCTCTGCACACACATAATCCTGCAATAATTCACTCACACACATTCTTGATTGATAAACAACTGTTGGCAAACTATGAGCAGTAATTGTATAGTGTTGGAAAACAAATGCTATAGTTGGCTTACAGAAGAATGGTTGTGTGTGTGTGTTTAACTTGCACACTGGAATGTGAGCTAGTTGATGCATTTCGGAACATTGGACTTCCCAGCAATCTCTGGGTCAGTTGGACCAGGAAGCCACGGTCAGTTGGACCAGGAAGCCACGGTCAGTTGGACGGCTGTGAGAGATGGCACGGTGGTGTGGGTAGCACCAGTGCTTTGTTTCTCGGTTGCCTAGTAACCGCTGTGTAGCCATGACCCAGGAGGAACCCTGCGTGAGGGTGTTAGATGTGTGTGTGCAGGCGGCTGGATGTTTGGGTTGTTATGGGTGTGTGTGTGTGTGTGCTTTACTATCTCATTAGAGAAGTCTTGCCAGTAAGGACACCTCTGTGTGAATGTGCCCGACCCTTCCAACTGATGACTGGACAGAAATACGGTTTAAAGTGGACGCACACACACACACACACCTCAACCAGTAAACATTGACGTATATTTACATGCAGGCTAAAACCACAATCGTGCACGTTCTAAAAGTGTTGCGCAGATGGAAATTGCCTCTTGGGCGTCACAATAGCCAGGTGTTCTCCACTCTGGTCTCACACACGCGCACACACACACACACATGCCGCTTGTGTGGGGGGCCAACGGTGGTGTAGTGGCCTTGCCACTGCTGCCTGTTTAGTGTTAAAGCTGACCGTCTCGCTTTGTTTGGGGTGTGTCATAAATGATGGATGTGTGTGTGTGTGTGAACGGTCTGCATGTAATGGGGTGTTTGTCAACACTCTAGGGACGTGTGCGGACATGCTGCAGGACACACACACACACACACACACGCCCACTAATTGTCTCTTTGTGTTGGGTCTGTCTCCAGAGTGTCTGGCTGTAATCGAGGGGTGTTTAAGTTTAAATTGTTGCCCCAGCCCACAGAAACACACACACACACAAGCACACACACACACCTTTGGTTTATTGTATCCTCCATCTTCCTAGAGTCCCACCATTCCCTTATTCTCTCCTTGCCTGCAGGTGTTCTGTTAGTAGACCCTGCCCACACTACTCACACACACACACACACACACACACGCACTACTCACACACGCACTACTCACACACACTACTCTCTCTCTCTCTCACACACACATACACACACACACACACACACACACACTACTCACACACACACACACACACACACACACACACACACACACATACACACACACACACACACACACACACACACTACTCACACACACACACACACACACACTACTTACTCACTCACACACACACACACACACACACACACACACTACTCACACACACACTACTGTTCTGTTAGTAGACCCTGCCCACACTACTCATACATACACTACTCACACACACTACTGTTCTGTTAGTAGACCCTGCCCACACTACTCACACACACACTACTCACACACACTACTGTTCTGTTAGTAGACCCTGCCTCACGGAGCACCTCATCCAGCACTGACTTGCTAATGAAAATCACTGGCACATCCTGTTTTCTGGAGGAGGCGCCCTCAGACACACACACACTACTCACACACTACACACACACACACACACACACACACACACACACTACACACACACACACTACACACACGAACACACAGCTCACACACACACATACAGTACTACTTTCACACAGTATGCCTCATGGAGAGGTTCAAGGCTGATGTGCTGTGGTCTTATTTAAAGGCTCATGCCCCCTTGTGGTATTAGAATTTTCCAGTGGTTATCTCTACAAGGCCCTTCTGTGAAGTCTTATCCGCAGTGTTTGTGTGTGTGTGTGTCTGGGGACATGTGAACACATATGGGCACAGTATGAGAAAGGGAACGGTGTGGCCTGGGGATGAAAGAGGTGTGTGTGTGTGTGTGTGATTACTACAGTAGTCTCTCTCTCTTTCTATCTCAAAGTGACTGTTAAAGCACATCTGAGTCTCATTAATGACTTTTATGGAGAGTTACTGTTTCATGCTCCTCTGCCAACGGCTCACACTTCACAACTTCTTAGTGTGTGTGTGTGTGTGTGTGTGTGTGTGTGTGTGTGTGTTGGCCTTTGCTTGCGTGCCAGACGTTCTGTGTGTGGAAATGGCTGTGGCACGGTGTGTGTGAGCCTGGCGCGCCCATGTCTTGTACTCTGGTACTTCCCTTTTAAGTGAACTCCGTGTTGATGAGATCACAGCATCAGAGCGTTCATTTGATAACTTATTAACACTCACTCACTCTCTCTCACACACACACACGCACACACACCAAAACCTTACACACATCACATTGATTCCCACCCACATGCTATTCTGTCCTCCCCTATCAGGTATCTCCATCACAGTGAGACTTTCAAGCTCATTAATTACTGCATCAAAAAGGAATTCAGTGTTTGCACACACACACACACACACACACACACACATTCCGATATATCACCGGAACAGAAGCATGGCTTAGAAACGGCCAACAATGGCACTCTCCAGCACGCTATATGAGCAACAATGGATTGGCCTCCTTTTAAACACCGACACACACACACACCTATAACCTTCTGCTATATGGGTCTATACACACACAGCTATATAGGTCTGTGTGCTGAGCTCTGTGCCATATTTCTGGATTTCTCCCGTCCAGGCGTGTTACCTGCTACCTGCCCTTCTCCTCCTCCAGTGAAACCGGAGTCCTGCTGGGAGCACGCTGACCCAAGTCATTGTCTTCTGCGTCTCCCGGGGGGGGGGGGGGGGGGGGGGGGGGGCGCGTCGCGTCTCTGGAATGCCCCTCCCTGCGTGCGCCTTCTCTATCTCAGGGGCCGCTCTAGGTGGGGCCAGTGTTCACCAGTTTGGATGGGGAAGTGAAGGCATTGATAGAGCTAGAATACGTGGCCATGTGTTCTCAAAACACCTGCCACCTTCCACCGGCACACTGACCAGCAGCGAGGTCCCTGAGAGAAGAGTGACTAAAGGGTGGACAGAGAGTGGACAAGAGGAAGGTGAGAGAAGGCTAAGAGTGGACCGCAAGAGGAGTGAAGTGTGAGAGAAGGCTAAGAGTGGACCGCAAGAGGAGTGAAGTGTGAGAGAAGGCTAAGAGTGAAGTGTGAGAGAAGGCTAAGAGTGGAGTGTGAGAGAAGGGTAGGTTTTTGTGCGTCTTTCGCCGGATTTGATGGAACACATGGAGGAGAGTTCTGGGGATCAGTGGAGTCATGTAGAGGATCTTTTGTTTCGCTGAGATGCCTTTCAGAAACATTTCCCAACATTTCCGAGGGTTTGGTTTCCCTGGCGTGGCGTTGCAGAGTGGTATTGTGTGACCGGCGGCCGTTCCGTGACAGATGCGTCGGGGCCCTTCGCCGTAGCTGTCGGATGAGGGGCTTCATTGACGGCTGGCGGTAATGAGAGTGGGCACTGCGACGCTTGCCGCCGGTGGCATTTCAACCCCTGGGCTCCTCATCCCCTCCGCCACTTCAAAGCCGACTGCATGCTTTGCTTTGGTTGCTCCTAACGCAGTCCAAATGTTTCTCACGCTATAAATATTTAAAGGTTCGCTGCTCTTGGCCTCGCTATTTTCCTACCCTTAGAAGTTTGGTGGTCTCCGCATGTGAATCTGTCTATCCTCAATTTTTTTTTTTTTTTTTTTTTTGGTAATTCTGTCTTTTTTTCCCCTCTCATTTGGGGGATCAGGGTCTCTTGCTCTCTTTCTGCATCTCCTCTGTGATATGTGGGCTGCCGTCCTGTTTGATATGTGGGCTGCTGTCAGGTGCTTGCTGGTGGGGTGGTTTGTTTTGCTAGCTGGTGGGTTGTGGTGGATGACTGTGTGCCAGGCGGCTAGCGTGCCTCGGTAATGTGGGTGGGCCTTCAGGGGGCCTTTTGAGAGAGAGGGGGGGGATTAGGATGAGCGATTTAGAGATTGAAAGCAGGATGGAAAGAGGGGAAAACTTGTGGAATGAAAGGCGCATAGAAAGAAATAAAGAGGGCGAGAGAATAGGGGTGTGGAGTTTCCCAGGCGTATAGCGTTTCCCACTGGCTCAGCCTCGGCTTGGGCAGGACCTCCTCTGTTCAAAGGCACCATCAAACTAGCCGCCGTCATCAAACTAGCCGCCGTCATCAAACTAGCCTCCGTCATCAAACTAGCCTCCGTCATCAAACTAGCCGCCGTCATCAAACTAGCCGCCGTCATCAAACTAGCCTCCGTCATCAAACTAGCCTCCGTCATCTTCTTCCTGCCCACCAAGCCCCTGCAGCGGGCCCGACTAGGACAGGCGGCCACAGACAAGACCCATCCCTGCAGCGGGCCCGACTAGGGCACCTCCGCAGCAGCTCCTGCAGATGTCCACCTGAAGAGGGGTCACATTGCTTTCGAGAGTTCATTCCCGAGGAGCGGTCACATTGCTTTCGAGAGATCATTCCCGAGGAGCAGGCACTGGCGTTTGGCACAGTGCAGTAGTTTGTTGAGGTCAGCTGGGGTTCACTGTGACTGCTGCTCTGGTGTGTGTGTGTGTGTGTGTGTGTGTGTGTGTGTGTGTGTGTGTGTGTGTGTGTGTGTGTACATCTGCTTGATTGACATGTTCAGCCCTTCCCAGTCCTTGGACAGAAGAGGCATGTTGAGGGTGGTTGGGGTTGGGGGGGGTGTCCGGTAGAGGCATGTTGAGGGTGGTTGGGGTTGGGGGGGGGGGTGTCCGGTAGAGGCATGTTGAGGGTGGTTGGGGTTGGGGGGGGGTTGTCCGGTAGAGGCATGTTGAGGTTGGGGGGGGGTGTCCGGTAGAGGCATGTTGAGGGTGGTTGGGGTTGGACAGAAGAGGCATGTTGAGGGTGGTTGGGGTTGGGGGGGGTGTCCGGTAGAGGCATGTTGAGGGGGGTTGGGGTTGGGGGGGGTGTCCGGTAGAGGCATGTTGAGGGTGGTTGGGGGGGGTTGGACAGAAGAGGCATGTTGAGGGTGGTTGGGGTTGGGGGGGGTGTCCGGTATGTTGAGGGGGGTTGGGGTTGGGGGGGGTGTCCGGTAGAGGCATGTTGAGGGTGGTTGGGGTTGTGGGGGGGGGGTTGGACAGTAGAGGCATGTTGAGGGTGGTTGGGGTTGGGGGGGGTGTCCGGTAGAGGCATGTTGAGGGTGGTTGGGGTTGGGGGGGGTGTCCGGTAGAGGCATGTTGAGGGGGGTTGGGGTTGGGAGGGGGGGTGTGTCCAGTTGCCCAGTTTCTTTCCCTCGCAATACTGGAATGTGTTAATACCATGCGGGCGGAAGAGGACACACACACACACACACCATTTCAGCCTGTTCCAATAGAGGAAGCAGGAGCTGGGCTGGGATGGGAGACTTGGCTAAATGCTGGCCCTGGTGTTTGCTAAGCCTTTAAACATATAGATGAGAAACAGGAGGACGCAGGCCCTGGCTAGACTGTGTACTGTTGGATTGTCAACTTCCATCATGCTGAGGGGCTTCAGGACTGTAGCAAAACGGCTACAGTGAGCTGTTGTGTTTGGATCGTCAAATAGAATCACATTTATTGGCGCATTGAAGGATTTTGTGTGTGTGTATGCGCGTGCGTGTGTGTGTCTAAGCATAGAACAGGTAAATCGGCATCAATCAGGGAACTCCTCTGTTCAGAGGGTTTGGCAGCAATTTCAGTTTTGTGAGGAATTTAAATTGGCTCTGCAGTTGGTTGTAAGTGCCAAAATGTGAAGTCTTTAGATCCCGACCAGGAGTTCAGCTTAGATAAGGCACTATTTTGTCTTTCTATCGGCCTCAGTTCACCACAAGAACACCTCAGGAATTCTGAATATTGTTTTTCTTCTGTGAGATCAGGATATCACAAAACCGACAGGCAGAAAAACTCTTTCTTTATCCTCGTACCCTTGAATTATAAAATGTCACTGTTATGGAAGAGTGAAACTGTTCACTATCCCACCCAAATATATCTACAGTGTGCGGCTTTCCCCCTCCCGTCTGGCTCATCCAGGCCAACCATAGCGTATGAAATGTGCTGTTCACCCTGTGAACTGGTCACTAGTGGCCTATATCCCATAATGACCACGTGATTACAGATTGCACTGGCCAGAGCTCCTCTCCTAGGCCACAATGCTGTTGACATTTTTGTGGAGTGTTTGTTCAGGTGAACAGGATTTTTGGTGGAGCATCTGGTCCTGTTTTTGCCTCGGTTGCTTGTGCTTTGAGGGAAACACACACACACACACACATTACTTTGGAAGCTGAGTTATTTGAGTGTGATTTGCCCGCATCTAGATGTAATGTCCCAGCTGGGTCTTTCTAGGGGGTTTGCAAGGCACACAATACTCCTAGTTTCTCCTGTCTTGTGATCTTTGTCTCCATCCTCTCTGACGTTATTTCTCTCTCTCTCTCTCTCTCTCTCTCTCTCTCTCTCCTCTCTCTCTCTCTCTCTCTCTTCTCTCTTCTCTCTCCCTCTCTCTCTCTCCTCTCTCTCCTCTCTCTCTCTCCTCTCTCTCTCTCTCTTCTCTCTCTCTGTGCTCTTTGTCTCTATCCTCTCTGACGTTATTTCTCTCTCTCATCTCTCTCTCTTCTCTCTCCTTCTCTCTCTCTCTCTTCTCTCTCTGTGCTCTTTGTTTTTATCCTCTCTGACGTTATTACTCTATCCCTCTCTCTCTTCTCTGTCTGTCCCTTAAATGGTAAATCCAGGCAAAAAAATGCATGCATGGAAAACAAAAGGAAGTCAAAACCGCAAGCCTGCTCTCCAAAAACAAGAGACCCAGTAAAACAGCAAGCTAACCATTTCTTTTTAAAGCATTGGGCTTGAGGACCTGCTGTTGCTGCTGGCTGAGAGACAAGTTTATGAGAAAGAACAGGTTCTTGTTTTCTTTACCGCAGAGCTAAGGTAACTCCGCAAGAGGCCACAATGGCAAGTCGATCGAATTTCACCTCGGAAGACTTCAAATGCAGAAAACATCAAACAAGGTTGATGTACGATTGCCTATCTGACCCATTAAGTTTGAAGGCGAGCCACTAAGAAAAATCACTGGAGCTCTGTTCAATGCATGTTACGGTCTTCTTTACAGAACTCCACACACTCCACAGCCTCTGAGGCCAGTGACAGATTTACAAGAGATATTCCTTACGACTAAAAAGTGCTCTGTTGAGATATTCCTTACGACTAAAAAGTGCTCTGTTGAGATATTCCTTACGACTAAAAAGTGCTCTGTTGAGATATTCCTTACGGCTAAAAATGACAGAGTGACAAATCTCCCCCACCCCTCCTCTAGTGAGAGCAGAAACACTGACATTTTCAACCATTGACGGTTCAGCTGTGAAAGGAGTCATTGTCTGCGTCTGAGAGCCTCATGAATTGGTTTAAATCCGGCACAGAGGCTGTTTTATACTTTAATTGCCCCCGAGTTGGGGGGGGGGGCAGGAGAGAGTTCTGCTGCACTGACTGGGGTACAGTCAGAGAGCCCAGACGACAACGCATCAGCTCAGGTGACCTCTGACCTCTGTGTCTGGTGGAGTGGTGAAGTAATCAGCCGAGGGTCTCTTGCTGCAGGCGTCCCCAGAGAGAGTGAGGGATCGCTGGGGCTCCCTGCTGAAGGGCTGCTGGGTTCCTCTGGAGCCGGAGGGAGTGAGGGATCGCTGGGACAGAGAGAGTGAGGGAGCTGGGGGGAGTGAATGACTCCTTTCTGCACAGAGGGCTTTGTGTGCCTGTGATTTGTGGAGATGACTGAAGCAAGGGCTGCTGCTGCTGCTGGTCACCCCTCCTCACCACTCTGTGGCTGATGGCTACTTTATGTGTGTGTGTGTGTGTGTGTGTGTGTGTGTGTTTCAGAGTTGCCATCAGCAGAAACAAATTGCTGTCTGAAGTGGATCGCTATGACGATGGTTTTTGGATTGTTATTTCATGTCTTGAGATGATTTGTGAAGGTGTCTGATTTGATTTTGTGTTGTGTGTGTGTGTGTGTGTGTGTGTGTGAGAGAGAGAGAGACTGAGAGAGAGGTCTGCTGGACTAAGGCCCTACATGGCCAAGGCCAGTGTTCAGGAGCTGTGCTGTTCTTCCCCCGTGGAGTGAGTTTATTACATGTGCGCGAGATGCTGGTCAGACCCTCAATCCTGACCCTCTCTCATTTCCTGTGTCTGCTGCAGGGTGCTGGCCAGGACAAGCTGGGTATCTACATCAAGTCCGTGGTCAAAGGAGGAGCTGCGGACATGGTAAGATATTGTGTGTGTGTGTGTGTGTGTGTGTGTGTGTGTGTGTGTGTGTGTGTGTGTGAGAGAGCGAGAAAGAGAGAGCGAGTGTGTGATGTAAGAGGTTATTTTGGAATAAATGAATACGCACAGCGGCCTGTGCCCTCACACTGTGAAGGAGCCCACAGCACGCAACCCACAGCGGGACTCAGGAAGTCTTAATGACGTCCTGTCCTGTGACATGGGCGGAACAAAGCACCATAATTTACCATGAGAGAGTGAGGCATCACTCAGCTATGGGACTTTGTTCCTCTGTTTATTTGATTTCTTTTTCTTGTGGTTTTCTCTGTCATTTGTATTGGGTGTCTTGGGCGTTTACTGAATTTGTCTGTTATTTATCTCGGTTCATTTCTCACTGTGTGTGTCTGTCTGTCTGTCTGTCTGTCTGTGTGTGTGTGTGTGTGTGTGTTTGTCTTTGTGTCTGTCTGTGTGTGTGTGTGTGTGTGTAGGACGGGCGTCTGGCTGCAGGAGATCAGCTGCTGAGTGTAGATGGCAGAAGTTTGGTTGGCCTCTCCCAGGAAAGGTACCTCCAGCAGCTATGCATTACATTTTCTGTTCAACTCTCTCTCACACGCACACTCACACACACGCGCACACACACACACACGTACACGCCCATTTCCATCCAGACCCAGCTGGTTTCTCCCCCAGACCTGTAATAAGGCTGTAAATGTCCCTCATCTTCTCCTCGTGCTTCCCTGTGCCTTAGTAAAGGGAGCTCCAGCAGACCTGCACTAAGTCACTTAACTCGGGCCCTCCAGCTCTAATTGGGCCTTCTGCATCATAGCTGGATTATGGGGCTAGAACACGCAATATCCTGCTGACCCCACCCCACCCCCCAACGCGCCGTTTGAGTGGAGGCAAGAAAAAACACGCAGATGAAACGACTCAGCCGTGTACACAAACAAAGAGGCCCCTACCTGAGCTAGCGGTGCGCTTTCCGAGGACACACAATACACACAGACTAATCACAGATCCCTCAAACACACACACACACACACACACACACACACACACACACACACACACACACACACACACACACACACGTTTTTTCTCCCTCTCCTGGGCTTAAAACTTGTTTTCAGCGACGCTTGGCTTTGAGGCGTCCGGGGGATTGCCCGTAACCTTTTCACACTATTCTACTGTGTGAAATAAAGCTCCACAAAGAACCACTCTATATTCCTCACCCTGAAACTCTTAAGGGCCCGATGGGCTTTATGCGTCCAGCGTTTAAAAGTTAAAAGCTTGGTGTGAGGTTTTTGTTCTGGAACTTAATGAAAATGTTAAATTGACAAACTATGTTAAATCAAAAGCATATGCTTCGTTATAAATTTATTACCGCGCTTCCATCAGGGGATGAAAATTACACAGGAAGTAAATACACACACAAACACACACATGTGCAACACACACAGTCACACACACATACACACTGTAGATGGATTTCTTGGTTGTTTTGAGATGGCTTGTGAGCTTTTGCTAGCATCAAACCACGACTGTACTTGTTCCAAACCAAGACTTTAATGGTCTGTTATGCTGCACCCTCTCAGAGTCAATCCCAGATGGCAATCACTAACAAAATTCATTCATATCGTTCGCTCAGTGAAAAAGAAGGCTTGCTCAGTAAACACGAGTCTGATCAATGTAACTCTGTGTGTTAAACACTTTAAAATGTGTCAGTGAGCAAAGGCTTTCATCCATAGTTATTTACTTTTGCTTGTGTTGCTTACATTTAGCCAATTAAATTATTCTAGTTTAAGACTGAGTTGGATGATAATTGTATTTTTGTTTATCTCTAAATGCTGTGTGTGTGCCGTGTGTGTGTGCCGTGTGTGTGTGTGTGTGTGCTGTATTGTAAATGTGTGTTTTCTCTGTCAGGGCGGCGGAGTTGATGACCCGTACAGGTTCTGTGGTGACTCTGGAGGTGGCCAAGCAGGGTGCCATCTACCACGGCCTGGCCACACTTCTCAACCAGCCCTCCCCTATGATGCCCAGAGGTAAGGTCCTGCCTGCGCTCTCCCCCTCGCCACATGAGGGCGCCACTGCCTCCAGTGTCAGACGGTGTCCTGAGCTGTGCTGAATGTTTGGAAAATTGTAAAAAAAAAAAAAAAATCCTTCATTGGACACCGAAGATGGCTTGTTATAGTTTCACTGCACGGTCTGGCGAGTGTCCCTGATTGGCTGGCACGGGCGGCCACACGGTCCCGCTAGCGTGACTGAGGCGATAGCGACAGGGGACTTGTGGCGCCCCCTCCCTCTTGGAGCCCCCCTGCCTGTCACAGGCCATAAAAGTGCTGTTGGCATGAAACAGTGCAGATTCCAGCCCAGTGACTGGAGCCCATTTCCCCTCGTGATGGATTTCACTGTAGGCCTCATATGCAGCGCGGGGGTGGGGGGGCTGCTTCATGTCAGTGAGCTGATCTAAAGGTCTTTGTTGAAGACTGTAATGGCCAAACGGTGACTGATGACAGCTGGGCAGTTTATCACGCAGGGAAATCAATGTTTTTCTTCTTTTTTTTTTTTTTTTACAAATCGTATCCATAGCTGGCAGTCAACCTCTGGTACTGACAGGATGGTTTACTGCAGGAAGGATGAGTTTTGCGGCAGAAAAGAAACAGACCTTGCAACAGTGTGTTTCATTAGGGATTATCCTAAAAGATCAAACCGGTTGTGTGTGATTTTCCTGAACAAAAATGGTCTGACAGCAACCATTTTCCCAACTGTATTAAAGCTAACCCGTCATTTGTTTTTTCCTGTTTTTTATTGGTTTTTGAGCTGATATCTGATCTACTTGAATGTGGCCTTGCATGAAAACATGTCAGAGAGACAGTAGGGTCTGGTGTGCCTCCCTGCCAGCCACCGGTCAGTAACGCCTCCTCTTCCTCCTCAGCGAACGACCGTTCTCGGGACAAGGGCAAGTTGCGACCAAAGAGCGAGGGCTTCGAGCTCTACAACAACACGGTGCAGAACGGCTCCAGCGAGAGCCCCCAGGGTAACTGGGACAACTACCCCGAACCAAAGAAGACTAGTGGTGAGGAGCGGCTGCTGAAGAACCGCGCTGACCACCGCTCCAGCCCCAACGTGGCCAGTGAGTACGGTGGCCCCACAGCCAGGCCTCCGAGACGACCTGCTGGAGAATATTCAATAGATAATATGTACAGTACAGTACATTCAACATGCATTCACATACATGTGCATATGCTATATTCTATATGCTATAATCAACATCTTAGTTGATAAACATTGTAAAAAGAGGTAGTGGTGGTGCCTGATGGGTTGGGAGTTTCATGCATCTAGTGGGTTGGGTTGGGTTGAGGTAGTAGGGTAGTGGGTAGAGTGTTCTGATCATCATCATCCTCTCTGTCCCTTACAGACCAGGCTCAGAGTCCAGGGGGAAAGCCAGTGTACCCTGGAGGACCAGGGAAGATCACCTCTGTCTCCACTGGCAACCTCTGCGCAGATGTGAGCACACACACACACACACACACACACACACACACACACACACACACACACACACACACACACACAATTTACACTCATGCATCATCCCCTAAATAGCATCTGATGGAGGAATGTTGCATGCTTCTGCTACCAAGCTTTAAAAAACACCCTTTCCCAAGGTCATTGACTTTTGGAGAGTACACGCAACCCTATTAAACCTGATGGCTCTTTGTTGTTTGCTGTTTCCAAACACGCACGGCACAGAGCTCTCCTGTGTCTGCTGCTTCTTCGAGCTCCTTTAAGGAACAGTGGAATGCCGATGGCAGCCCTGCATTATTAGCATCCTGTGGGTATTCCCCAATCTGGGTTTGGCCCCAACAACTCGTGCATTGTAATTGAGAAAGCTTTGATCTCGGTTTGCTGGAGCCATCAGGCAATTAATCCTCATCACCCCCCCCACCCACCCCTACCACAGTTCCCCCTCCTGCAAACCTCTACCTCTGATTGGCTGATCCCACTGCAAGCTCTCCTCGTTCATCTGCACACAGTCAAAACAGTCCAGAACTCCTTGACCGCAGCGACCCAGCGTCACAGATGCTAGCCGTCTGGAGGCCCCTACTCGGGCTTGTGTGGTCAAGGGGAGACAGTGTGGCTCTGCTGGGCCTTAATGTCCCCTGGGGGGCTGGGTGGGGGGGGGGGGGGGTGTTACTTACGGGGCTAGAGGGGTTGTGTGCCACGCATGTTATGAGGAATGCCTTCAGGAGGAGCATGCATGCGTAGCCTAGTGTTGCACGTTTCTTCTTGTGAGCACTGAAGCCTGTGTTTATGTTGGCATGCTGTTAGCGGAGCGTGTCAGGCAGCACTCGTGGAATCGAATCTGGGGCCTGGAAGCATACATGTCACTGCCGAGTTAAATAGTTGCCGTTTTTTTTTTTTTTTTTTTTTTTTGCCACAGTTGTGTTTGGCTGAAGGGAATCCCAGAATGCTTACACAACACTTCCTAGGTTGAGATATATCAGAAACACTGAGCAGGGCTACAGTGATTGTGTAATTAAAGTATTCTATTGTCATTTGCTTTGTTCTCTCTGCACCCTTTCTACACCACACGCCTGGCCTTCATCTGCCCCTAACCCCTTTGCCTCCTTCGGCTGCAGGAGGAGCCGTCTCCCCCTCGTCCCGAGGCCTACCCCATCCCCACCCAGACGTACCCCAGAGAGTACTTCACATTCCCGGCCTCCAAATCTCAGGACCGGGTGGGGCCTTCGCCCAACCAGCCCTGGCAGAACAGCGAGGACAGGCCCCCGATGGAGGTCCATCACAACAACAACATGTCCATGCAGGTGTGTGTGTGTGTGTGTGTGTGTCTGTGAGAGAGAGATCATTGGTAGTCCTGATGTTTTCCATGACAGCCAGCGTGGAACAGAGACAGGACACACTGTGCATGTGTGTGAGTTTATAAGAAGGTGGAGGAAGATATGTGCCATTTCTAATGGGCCAAGTATTGACCAACTGTCTCCCTCCATTCTCTTTGTGTGTGTTGTGTGTGTGTGTGTGTGTGTTGTGTGTGTGTGTGTGTGTGTGTGTGTGTGTGTGTGTGTGTGTGCGCGCTCGGTGTGTGTGTGTGTGTGTGTGTGTGTGTGTGTGTGTGTGTGTGTGTGTGTTGTGCTCTGCTCTGCGACCACACAGAGAGTGGCCCACTCTCAGGAGGAGCTGTGTGACGTGCCGGGCGGCTACCTGCAGCAGCAGCAGGAGTACCAGCGCGGCAGCGGCGAGCACTGGAACCAGCAGGTGTCCTCGTCCCTGGAGTCCAGCACGTCCAGCCAGGAGCAGCTCAACTACTCCAACGCCTCCGTCGGCTCGGGCGGCAAGGGCCCCGGCAACCACAAGAGCGGGCCGGGCCGCTGGAAGACCCCAGGGCCCAACCCCCCGCCGCCCGGTCCCCCCCACGGCCAGTCCACGCGCACCGACCTGCCCCCCCCCACCGCCGCCTCCGCCGGCCCACTACGACTACGAGCCCCAGCCCGAGATTCCGCTGCCCCCGCCGCCCGTCTCCCAGCAACAGCATCAGCAGGCGGCGGCCGCCGCTGACCGCAAGAAACGCGAGGAGCAGCAGCGCTGGTACGAGAAGGAGAAGGCGCGGCTGGAGGAGGAGCGCGAGAGGAAGAGGCGGGAGCAGGAGCGGAAGCTGGGCCAGATCCGCACCGCACCTGGCCCGGGCCCGGCGCACGGCCAGCACGGCACCCTGCCCCACATGCCGCCGCCGCACCACCACCACCCCCACAGCATGCCCCCGCCGGGCGGCCCTGGGCCCCTGCAGATGCCCCCGCAGATGCCCCCGCAGCAGCAGCAGCAGCAGCCCTACATGCCCCCCCAGCCCCAGCCCACGCCGGCTCCCGCGCCCCCGGTCCGGCCCGAGAAGCTGTCCAGCCTGCCGCGTGGCATGTCTGGCCCAGGGGCCCCTCCGCCGCCCAGCGGGGACACGGTGATCCGCGAGCTCCTACCGCAGCAGCAGCCGCGCACCATCGAGCGGCGCGACCTCCAGTACATCACCATCAGGAAGGACGAGCTGGCCGCCGCCAGCGACTCGCTCTCGCCTGACCCCTGGAAGCGCGACGCCCGCGAGAAGCTGGAGAAGCAGCAGCAGCTGCAGATCGTGGACCTGCTGGACAGGGAGATCCAGGACCTACAGGCCAAGCCCGAGCGCACGGCCGAGGAGAGCGACCGCCTGCGCAAGCTCATGCTGGAGTGGCAGTTTCAGAAGCGGCTGCAGGAGTCCAAGCAGAGCGACGACGAGGACGACGACGAGGAGGACGACGACGAGGATGTGGACACCACCCTCATCATGCAGAGGCTGGAGGCCGAGAAGCGAGCGCGGGTGAGCTGGTCAGACAGGGGGCTCGGTGGGGTGGGGGGGGGGGGGGGGGTTGGGGTCATTTGGGTGGCCAGATGAGTTGCCTCAATTCCAGTCCAGACCCCTTGATCAGGGTTTGAGTTGGCGTTGATGCAATTTTTAGTCATTTCAGGATCTTAATGGTATTTTAACAATTGTTTTTTATATATATAATTGAGGTCAAATGCAATAACCCATTCAGGTTGTGTGAGAATTTCAACTGTATTTGATTGATTTTCAGTGTATGTCCTGAAATGACTCTGATGCTGTAGATGTCAGCTTACAACCATCGCCCAGGCTGTGTTGGGTTGCTATGCTTAGCTAGCGTGCAGCTTTGTGTCGTTAACTGCTCTATGTTCCTCCTCAAGGACGTCTTTCCAAATTCCAGAGAAACGCGTAATGAAAAAAGAAATAATGGCGTCAACAACAACAACACAACAACAGTACGGCACAAATGATCGCTGCCAGGGTTGGACACCACCTAGCACAACTGCATACCGGAGACTTGGCAACAACCCCTAAATCACACACCCTTAGAACAGCACAGAAATGCAAGAGGGAAGTTAGATAACATTTACAAGAGTTGGTACTCCCAGCGACGGGTCGGGAAGTGCGAGGAGAGAGGGCCTTAACAGAGGGCAGGGAGTGCCTGCACCAGGCCAAGGTCGCGGACAAGGGCAGGAACGCTCACGAGGAGCAGGGGGAAGTTTCTCAGTGGTGAGCAACACAACAGACAGGCTGGAGAAATTCCTTTGGAGGATGTCTCTCCAGCATCTGGACGGTTGAGTCCCCCCCCCCCCCCCTTTTTTTTTTCCAAATGAATGTTTTTGCAATATGCACCTGCACCATGCTTATGTCATCGCTTTTGCTCTGCTGCGCGTGCGCTCTCTCTCCCTCTCTCTCTCTCTCTCTCTCTCTCTCTCTCTCTCTTTCTCGCTGCTGGAATGGCAGGGTGGAACGGGAGGGTTCCAACACGTCCAAAAGCCACATCCATCACCACACAAGCCTGTGGAAGCTTAACAAATACAGATCGGTGCCGTTCTTCCCCACAAAAAGACAAGAGTCTGTTTTTGATAATCCTCAATATGCTTGTATTCAAGCTCACCTAAAGTTAAACAGCTCCATTTTTGTTTAAAAATCAATAGATGACATGAAACTGAATGAGTTTGACTAGATCCACTGCATTCGGGTCATGACTCAGGTCCTTGCTCCAATTTCCTTTCACTCTGTGAGAGAAGCGAAGTCGTCCACCTCCCTTGGAGCGCAGATGGCGGTTTTAGATGACCAACACTTTATTGCCTGTGCAGTGCAGAAGAGAAAAAACAAGCAAAAATTAAATGATTGGCTTGCAAACCCTGATGAGCTTGTCCTATTAAAAATCAAGTAAGCACTTAGCAGGAAGGTGCCTTATATGGTATCAGGTCAGCGCTCTCTGGACGCGTGGATTGTCTGGTCGAATGTCAGACAGGGAGGGTGTTTCATGAACAAAAACATTGTGTTAGCGGTGCAGGTGGGGGGGCTCTATGGAATGAAGTGGAGATTCCTGGTTAAACCTCATGTCTCTCCAGCTCTTTGCCAGTGCTCCTCTCTAGGTGGTGGTGGGGGGGGGGGGGGTCTAGGCTGGGTTGGGTTGGGGTGTTGGGGGGGCTGTGGGCCACAGACGCTAATCAATCCCATGCTGCTCCGGAATGTTCCTGGCAGCACATCACTGCGTCCGAGTCCAAGCAATGTTTTCACTTTTATCTTTTTTTTTTCCCCTCCCTCGTCTTCCTCCTCCTTCTCCTTTTTTTTCTATTTCTTTTATTTCTTCTGTTTCCTCCTGCCCTAAATCACCCCCCTCTTCCCTCTTCTGTTTCCTCCTGCCCTAAATCACCCCCCTCTTCCCTCTTCTGTTTATTTTCTCCTCCCTCCCTCCCCCTCTCTCTCTCTCTGTTGGTTTCTTTCTTTCTTTCTTTCTTTCTTTCCCGCAGCAGACTGCTGTCCCAGCAATCTCTGTTCTAGACTTGGTACGTTCTTTACGCTCAAACACTTCCTGTTTGAGGCTCCACCTGTGACTTCCTCCTGACGCTCATTTTCTCAACCCCCCCCCCCCCCCCCTCCTCTTCCTCCACTCACATCACCGCCCCACCTCTGGTGCTCTTGGGTCTGTGGGGAGGTTGCAGGGGATAGGATGGGCTGGCGAGAGGGGGAGGGGGCCTCTGGGGGGGGGGGGGGGGGGCTGCAGCTTTTGGGCAAAGCATCTTGGGAGATGTGCATTGATGTGCATTGGCTGTGATGGCCTTCCTTCACTACTGAACCACTGCTGTGGAAAACATGCTTTAGTCGCTTCAACAACGTTCACATCCTTAGTGTCTGTACTTAAAGTCGCTGTAAGATGTGATATGTTTGTTTAGTTCAGCTAGCTATCTCTATGAAGTCTCTGATATGTTCCTGATGCAACTGTATCTGCAATTAAATTGTCAGCAGAATCCAGCTGTCTTAACCAATCAGGAAACCTCTGAAGAGATGAACATCCATATAGTTTTCATACAGCCTCCAGCGGAGGCATTCTCTGGGGGAAATGTACCAGTATGGCTTACAGCATCTTTAAAACAACAGATTGAAAAAATAAATATATTAATCCTAAACAGAAATGCAGCCTTCTAGCAGTTTAAAATATAGACATAACCCAATAAATACGCCAGTCAGAGAAGCACCTGTGCAGTGTGTCCACACAGCTGGTCAGTAAAGTGAATGCAGGACACCAGGAAGGGTCTCTGTGCATGACCTGGGGCTCTTCCTAACAGTGACCCCGCCCGCCCGCCCGAACCGGGGCCCTTTCCCATCAGTCATCATCATCATCTTCTTCATCATCATGATGTGGGGGTGCTCATTTGGGCTGTTTGTCTCCTCTGCGTGCCGTACCAGTGTTTGAGCCTGTCTTGTGTCATTTTGTTGACCTGCATTTACAGTCGTAGCCGGTTTTGTGTTTCTTGCGTTTGTTTCGACGAACGTTTTAAGAACACTGGTCCACTCCCTGGTCTGAGTCGGGTGACCTGTTTTGTTTCATTGCTGGATTGTGATCTCTGCTCTTCTAATGTTTGCACAGCCCGTGTCTCTCTCTCTCTCTCCTCGTCTGTCTGCATGTGTGGATGCCTTT
The DNA here is from genome assembly GCF_018492685.1 of Alosa sapidissima. NCBI lineage: Eukaryota > Metazoa > Chordata > Actinopteri > Clupeiformes > Clupeidae > Alosa > Alosa sapidissima. The sequence goes on along the minus strand of NC_055962.1, from coordinate 36,104,027 downwards.
CGTTTCTCTTTCTGCTGTGGTTCTCTTTTTGGCCGTCTGTCTGCACTACACATTGCCTCTCTTAACCCAGGGGCTAACCAAAAATGCACTTGGAATGAAAAGGAACGACAAAAAAAAAAAAAAAACTTTAATAGGTGTACAAGCACACGTTTTACCTGTAATGTCCCCTGCAAAAGGCCTCATCATCATTAAAGGGCATCGTCCCAGCACATCTATTACACGGCTAGTTTATTGAATCTGCAGCTGACCTTGAGCCTCGAGTAGTTCTGGCACCTGCATGGACGCTCCAGATGTCCATTACCTCTGAATCATCCTTCGTGTACAGGCAGGGTCCCTCCTGGGGTTTCAGCACTTATATTGAATTGGACTGAACCACAAATTCAACGTGCAGCAAGTTTGTTCTGCCCACTGAACCCTATTCTGTGATATGCTGCTGTACAGCTTGCTGTTCATATACTCAGCAGTTGTTTGCACGAAAAGGCTAATTGAATTTGCCCTTGTGGCTTGGCGTTAAATTGCTGTTGGGTTAGACCTCCATATATAGACCAGTGTAGTAAAGATGTGGTGGTTGAAGTCATTCACTACCAAATTGGGCACAATGTGGGAGCTATATTTGTCCAAAGACTATATTTGGTCAATTTTTTAGGAGAACTGTAGCGTGTATAAAATTAGTCACGGCTTACTAGAACAAACTTGTAGACAGACCCCAGTCAAGCTGTTTATTTTAAATGTATTGTTTTTGGGAAATTTATCAGCAACATCATCACTCACAAGTCTTCAGTATTCAGTACCGTCAGTTTTGATATCCATCCGTGCCGTATCATTGCACTCATTTGTGGTGTTTTGTGGTGTTGCGTTGTGCCGACTTCTTACTGTGGTGTGCATTTTGGGGGCAAACCCCCCCCCCAAGCAGCTGTTAACGTGTTCTGTGTTTGGTGGCCGCCCCACAGTTGCAGGACGAGGAGCGGAGGAGAAAGCAGCAGCTGGAGGAGATCCGCAAGCGAGAGGCTGAGGACCGGGCCAAGCAGGAGGAGGAGAGACGCTGGCGGGAGGAGGAGCGGGCCCGGCGCGAGACTGAGGAGAAGGTACACCCGTCTGCTAGTCTAGTCCCGGAGCAAGGAGCGCCCAAGCTCAGACGCGACGATACAGAAAAGCCTGAATGTCATTCAATACGTTTTTTACCTGTTTATTTAAACTAGCTGATTAGCTGACGATTCTGAGGTACATAAATGTTTTGGAAGCACAAATGAACGCAACGTTTAAAACGACTTCTGAACAACTGTGCTTGGAAGGACCACCATTGCAGGAATATTTTAAGCTACACATATGGCTCATTTTGTTGTGTAAGTGTAAGCAGACTATGTTGTCAGAAAACTACAAAAAGCGTATGGGATTAAAAAAAAAAAAAAAGGTCTATTTACAGGATGTTCAACAGCATGATTTTACTTCACAGAGCGAGCTTTGTGGCCGTATTCATGACAAGTATCTGTCAAGCCAACTGTCATCAACCCAAACAGCATGGAGACCTTTGTCGTCTGTTGTGGAGACCGAGAGAAAACAATCTTACCGGCTTTAGACAGCATAATGCCATGCTAAGACCAGCCAGAAACCACACGTCATAACTCAGGCAGCCAGAAAATAGAAGGCCGTTGTTATGACTGTGTGTTTAACGCTTAGATTTCCTAAGGTTATATAGTCCTGGTCAACACTGTAGACGACTCTCATGCAACGATGGCTTGTGTGAGAGGAGCAAAAAACGTGGAAGGCCATCCTGCTCACCCAAGTCATCTGCAGTAGTGGTCATCATTTACAGGGAGCAACCTTTGCCTTACTGTGTGTGAGGGATTTTGACAGACAATAGCTGACAGAACCTTTGTGAACAAAAGAGGAATGAAGAGATGTTGAATGTCAGTGGAGCAGTATTTACAAAGAATCGTATTGTTTACATGTCCTTGGTTGAAGTTGGTTATTTGAGGTTGTGGATGGGGACGATTGAATCACCAGTGGTCTGAACCAGTGGTTGGTCATTCCATTCTTTGTTCAAGTCTCGACACACCCAACCTCCATTGTTTTCAGTGTGTTGTCATCTCAGATCTGTTTCGCTGGTGTTGTCAAAGTGTCCTGTGAGTCATTTTTCAGACCACTGGTAATTCGACGTCCCACTGATGCATATGTCCAACTGCATGTCTTGAAAATGTGTCCCATTCCTTGTGTGTGATGAGTACGCCCCCCCCCCCCCCTCCTTACTACACGGAAAAGCATGAGTCACATCAATGTCATTTCAGTTTCAGGTTTGTTTTATGGTCATCATTCCTTACAGGCATTGCTTTGATCCGTTTTATGGCCCTGTCCCTACCTCCTTACCATCCTGGCTATGGCTTGGGCCATAGCAAACACATCTTCATCAGTGCCCCACCACCACCATTTATTTCATTACTGGCATCCCCCCCCTTCCCTTAACCACCCAGAACCCCACACAGGGTTTATGGATACTCTGAGCATAATCAAGCCAAGGCCCTGATGGCCCCATGAAGATTTCTCCCAAAGAGAGTCCACAAAAAGCCCCCATTCCTAGAGAAAAGAGGCCCCCAGCCCAACCAGAGATGGATTGTTCTCAGTTTAACAGTTTATCCCCCCGCATAACCCCATATCTAGCACCCCCCAGCCCCCAACACTATAGTACATTGTCCAAGGTGTATAGCATTCCCCTGACAATCCCTGCCCAACTATACAGACATGGCATTCAGGAACACTGCTGCTTTTCAACCCATACATCCTACATCATCAGACCAGTCTCCAATGACGAAACCACCACACAAGCACTGACACTGAAACAAAGTAGCAAAGGGTAGCCTGGCCTTATGGTGTAGCAATCTACTGGCACCAGAAATGGGCCCTGTCCACTAATCTTGTAGCTATAGATAGATCACTTGCTAACCTCCTAGTAGTGTGGCCATAGTTGGCCACTTGGCTAGTTCTCTCTAACCAGCTGTTCCCCCTTCCACCAGAGGAGACAGGAGGAAGAGTACTATAACCGCCTGGAGGCGGAGAGGCGCCGGCAACATGAAGAGGCCGAGCGCAAGCTGCTGACCCCCGATGAGCCTGGTCTGTACAGACCGCCCCTCCCCAAGGACTACCAGCCCCCCCCTCCCGCCTCTCCCGCCAACACAGCCAACACTAACCACAGCAACAGCAGTGCTCCACCACCCCCCCCCCAGAGAAACACCTCTTACCTCAAAACCCAGGTCGCCTCCCCCGACACCCTGTACACTGCCAAGTTTGTCTCGTACAATGATGAGGAGGATGAGGATGAGGATGCTGGCCTAGCAGGTCAGGTTAAGCTTTCCGCGACCCGGAAGTCATACGGCGACCTCCCACCCGCCGCGCATAAGCCACAGCCGCCGCCCCTTGCGCGAAAGCCCCGCCCAATGTCCGACGGGATCTTTCTGTCCAGTCAGTTCCACCTGCCTGCTGACAATGCCAACAGTACTACTGGCCGGGCAGGCCACGCCCCTCCACTCCCTTCCACCAAACCCAACTTCATTCCACCATCCAATTCTAAAGGTAGAGCCGCAAAACGAAAGAGGAGAGAGGAGTAACCCCCCCCGACCCCCCATCACCCCACCCCCCCCCCCACCCCCCCCCCCACCCTATTCACTCCTCCTCATTCTCTCGTTTATTTTTACACGTATAATTTTTGTGTCGATTTTTGTGTTGTTTGATTCAGTCGTTTCAGCTGAGAGGGGTGGCCTCATTTCCGCTCCTCCCCACCCCTCTCACTATTTTCCCATCCTTCCCTCCACATAGTCCGTAGATCTGTAAAGTAGCCTGTCAATCAATCAGTCAATCCAATCTCCCTTGATTTTTGTCTGTCCTCTATTTTTCCCCATCTCTGTAGTGTTGTGTTTTTAGTTTTATGTCCGTCTGTAATTTTTTGTCCCCCCCCCCCCCCCTGAAATTCTCCCCACGTAATTATCTTCTGTCTTTGATTCCTCTCCTTGTAAAATCACCCCACTGTGCGTAAAAGCAATTGATTATTCACTCACTCCTCACCACAAAAAAAGCAAATCAAAATAATAAAAAAAAAACTGTGATCGATCACTCCCAAGCATCCAAGACGTTCAATCAAAGTACTGTTGGTGTTGCCACCCTGCCCCTGTCTGTCTCGCTATGTGTGGGTTGGCCCCCGCCTCAGCTCCCAGGCCTGGTGGCTATGCTTGTTGTCACTCATGGTGGTGGTCCTAGAGCAACGACTCTTCCTCAGTACTAGTCTCACTTGGCACCAGAAAAGGGAAACTGATCTGAAAAGAATGGGGTGTCCTACTTGTTTGTGGCTGTTTCAAAGGGCCCAGTCATATAGTTAGATGATATTTTAAGCACTTTTCATGTAGGAAACTCTCATTACTTTTAATCTGTTGGAAACGATATTGTTAAGAAGTTTTCAGTGGTCACTGTAATTTAAAATACATTATATATGCTGACATTTTGTTAACTTACTTTTAAAGGTCTCTATTGCCCTCTAGTGGGACATTTAATGAGTGGTGGTTAATTGTTCTTTTCCAACTGAAAGAACTATGGCCGTATTTAATTATAAATCATATAATTTAATTTAATTGGTTAGCCTGTTGCCAGCCTATTTCCTTGTTTTATTTGTCACTTTAACATTCCATAATTTAGGTTGTAGATATAAATTCACTTTAATTGAGGATGAGAGTCTAATTAAGAAGCACTCATTTAGAACGTGAAATAGCCATACACAAATGAACGCCAGTAATGCAACCCAGTCAATGCCGAGTCTGTTTGACCCTCCAGTGTGGCTCACTGCATCCTCCACCTGCATGTCACACCTGCACAGGTGCCCCCTCCCCTGACTGCCAGACCAGTTTTGACCTGAGTTGCATTATTCATCATTCTGATTGAGGGACCAATCACTAACCTTGGCGCTCCTGCTGGAGTTTAAATTAAACAAATAGGCCAATCCGCTTAAATGCTATGCACCCCCCCCCCTCCCCCCCTTGCTTTAAATGACCACTAATTTCAGTTGATGCAAAAAAATCCATTGCTATTTACTGCCTTTGCTTCTCTGCCTTTTTCCCCTTTCATGAGTTCATTCTCCTTTGTCTGCAGCCATCTTAACACACACAGTCTCACTGAAATATATTGTGGGGAGCCACCACCCACTAGTTGGGCACCTGTTAGTCATTTGTATATTCAAGAGATTATGTGGGCTTCTGTGTAGCTTAAGACATGCTGCCTCCTGATCCTGTCTGAGTCTTGTGTCTGTCTGTGAGCTTGTTGGCTGTTTTGTCTCCATTTTGTTTATGTCATGTCTGTTGCTCCATCACATGCAGCTGCCTCAATTTACCTCTTCCACACACACACACACACACCCTCCACTGAACATGGGGCTGGGGCCTCAGGTGACTCACTGACCTGAGGCCGTGGCCACTTAATACCAGTTTCACACCAAAGGAGAGCACTTCACTGGTGGCAGCAGAGCCCAAAGCAAAGCCTCTAGAACATTATTCAGGGTTTGGAAATGAGTCGAGCCCTCAGAATTCTGTGCCTGGCTTTATCTCAAAGGAATATCACAAAAGATTTTAGACCAACAGAAAAATGTGTTTTTGTAACAATCTCGATTTATTTTAAACAAATACTATCCTTGGCTCAAACTTTAGTCTCCCTTTTTTATTTCCTCATCACAATAAAGACTCAAGTATAAGCTTACATCTGGCTCGACGAATGAGATTTAAAATCCCTAAAAGAGCGGCTTTTGTGCTCTTGGGCGGTGTTTGCTTTCCGTTTTCTCAACGTGTGGTTTTTCCCTCTAGGAGCAGATGTTGGAACGGCCAAGGTCTGTTTTAGAGAGAAGCCATGAGCCTGTTTTTAGCACTGGAGCCATGAGCCTGTTTTTAGCACTGGAGCCTTTGCTCCTGAAATCCTCTGCTTTCTCTGCCATCGAAGTGCTCTTCTGGGTTCACACTTGGCAATGTGTTTTGTGTCTGCCCCGTCCCTCCCAATTCATTCTTCATTGTTTGGGAAATGAAGACACACCTTCCCAAAACACATGCATTTGGATTCTAGTTGTGCTAATCACTCCCTTGAAAATTGCTATGTAATATAATAGACAACCACAACTAATTTTAAGAGATTCTAGAAGGTTGTAGTGCAGGACGAACGGTCCTTTAGCTGACAGACACATGGACATATGAGCCTCGGTTAAATGCTTATTTGGGGTACTGTGAGGGATGGAGGTCAGGGACCGCTCACAGAAAGGTCAGAATATGGCTTTGTGGACATTTGAGACACCAGGGCCAAACCAAATTTGGAACCTAACTGGATAAAGTTAGTCATTTAAAATTCCCTATTGGAACTTTGAGATTAAGGTTAAGAGAGTAGTAAATATGTTGCATTGAGCTTTTCATGGCTCAGAATGTTTGTAAAAAAAAAATTAACCAGAAGCTGCTTGGCTGAAGAGAGCCTCTTGACCTCCACCCTTGATGGTCCACACTTGTGCAACAGACCCTGCTTCAGACATGCCTCAGAATGCCTATAACACTAATACAACTACTCTTGCTGCTCAGCTTCTTGCGGTCTGGATTAAAATAATAAAAATTATCATCTTGAGATACTACAAAAAGTTGCTGGAAGCTACATCATATTTGGCCATCCTTAAATAGGAATGAAGGGCCTTGTTTTACTATAGGTACGTTTCCAGCAGTACAGATGCTAACCATTTTCATTGAATGTGGCATATTGAAACCAGCTATTTCCTTATATTGTAGGCCTTCATTATGGTGTTCGACCCAGCAGCTTTTGCAGTGTCTTGAGAGATTTATTGTGCCAGCTGTTGAAGGGAACTTTTGCATTGATTCATAATGTTGACTTTGCATTCTTTATTTTTCACCATTGAAACATTGTAGCAGGATTTAATTCGTACACTGGAAACACAACAGGGCTTGTAGGATCGGGAGAAGTTTACAAGGAAAAATGGATTAAAAGGTGAGCGTGTATGTATGTGATGAGATTCTACTAATGAAGAATGCATCTCAGTCTGGCAATTGCCTGACACATTTCAGATGGATTGAATGACTAAAGATTGCACTGTTATCTCAGTGTCCAAGCGGTTGAAGTGTTAAATGTATTACCGGCCCATCTTGATTACGTTCCTAAGTTACTCTTTAATTGGTAAGCTCTACAAGTCAGACCCATGCACCTATTTTAAATGCTAATTTTATTGTAATACATTTATTTACCAGATAAAATGTGTGATTTCCTGGAAAATGTATCATTTTCAGCATGGTTCCAAATTTTTGAAGAGAATTGTGTTTGTAGCTAGTAAGTAACCCGCAAAAGGTTGAATTGTCCCTCCACTCAAGCACAGTGTTGTTGTTACAGTGTGCCAGAGCAGGACAACACGATCGCAGGTAACCCCGAGAGCCTCACCTTTAAGGAACGCCAGCGTCTATTCTCCCAGGGAAAGGAGGTGTCCAACAAGGTCAAGGCCTCACGGAAACTAATGGAGCTGGAGAATGAACTGAACACAAAGTAGACTGGAGCCTTAGTTAGGGAAACACGAATGCCAGTACCTGGTCGTAGTACTGGGAATCTAGTTTGAGTTTCCCAATTACCTTGTTTTCCTTCTTCAAATCTTTTTTTTTTGTTTTGTTTTTGGTTTTAAGAGAGTAACTGGACCATTAAATACTATTTAGATACGTCATTGCAATAAGAGAGACGATACTGCGTAATTTCCCCTCTAAAGATTCAAAGATTATTATTGAAAAAGCACTGTAAAATGTTTTAATTATTTTATTGAGAAATTTTCAGTCACATGAAGGGGGTTATATTTTGGTTTCAATGACTTTTGGGGGGAAAAGATGCATTATTTTGTCATTTTTATGTTTTTTTTTTTTATTAGTATACAGTAATGTGGGATATTTTATGGTGTTTTATGCTCTTCTCTGCATTGCGTATTTCCCACTTATTTTTATGTTTTCCATGAAAATAAGTATTCAAACTCGACCAACCTTTTACTGTTATTAACGCTGCCCTATACTCTGTGAGCGTACTCTGCTTTCAGATTTAGAATTTGTTATATGATGGGAATTAGTCATCATCCAGACAGAACGCCACCGCCCATTCCATTTCACCACTAATGCAGGTATCACGAGGGACCGTTTCACTGAAGGTTCCACCTGTTTGTATAGCTACACTGTAAAACCTGTTTTCATCAATTCCATTGCAAGCTAACAAGGGCGTTCACTAGAGCATTACTCTTCGGAAAAAAATACTGTCATCTCAATGCCTCTGAGCAGTTTGTACTCATTGGAAATGAAACATTAAACATTCCTGCAAGAACATTTAGACAAGCAACATGTATCTTTCAGGTTTTTCTTCACCGTCTGAAAATTTGCCATTTTTTGCCCCAAAGTTTGATATTTTAGTGGTCATTTTTTCCTGTGACCCCTCTTTGCAGTTTTTTTTTCTTTTTTTTTTTAACTCTTGTTTGATTTGAATGGATATTTGCGTAGTTGAGTGGCAGTGTGATCAACTGGTGTAAAAATGACCAGTATGACAATGATGAGTCAAGAATGGGAAATGATTTCAGTTCAAATTTAAATAACAAACACTAAATGTAGGAATGTAACATTTGCGTAGAAAATATTTATTTTATCGTCATGCAATAGATTTGTTTTCCTATTTATGAAAATCTGTTTTAATTGAAACGATGAAAAGGAAACATTTGAATCGTACTGGTTTCTTTTTTCCCCTACTATTTTTTTTTTTTAACTGAACATGCCTAATTCCAGTGAGGTGTGTTTTTTCATTGTTTTAGGTTCCTTACTCCGCAGTATTGGAGGTAAACAGTTGATGCAGGATTAATTTGTGTTGCGTCTCCAGATACACCTGCATCTCTCCGTTCACAAATGTCTAGACTTACTGAACATGTTGTGTAAATAATTTTCAAGAGATCAAAGAAGACCTGACTTTACTTTGTACATTTTAATTAATTATCTATAAGGCTCTAGTGTCAATATCCCCCTTTTCTGCTCAGAAAATGTAAACTGACATGTAAACACATGTTTTTCATTTTAGGTTACAGGTTTATTTGGTTTCATTTTATTGGTTGTTTCATGTTAGGCTTTTGTAAATCAAATAAATACAGATTTTACAAAAAACATGGAATTGTCTGTACAATTTGTATAGAATTATACAAAGTATTATTTTTCACATATTTAGCCTTGGAACAAGTTGCCACTGTTATATAGCCAGTTATGTCAGCATCGGTTTAAGTAATCAGTCAAAATGAGCATTGGATCTTTACACTTACCAAGTTTTGACTCTAAAGGAGTTACAAACATGTCTGTGGTTGCAACACACAATGTCTTATATTTTTCAAAATAAAAAGTGAATTACATTGGGGTAATTTTCTCTTGTGTATGAGAATTGTTTATGGAAATGGTGTTGCTTTGGTCTTCCTAAATAATATGTATCCTTTTATCTGTCCAGTAATGACCTTTTCAAAGGGAATGTTGCTCAAGAAGAATATATTGCTGCAAAGTCAATGGTCGACAGACATGGATAATGGCAATCGGGGACTCCACCGTAATAAAGATAACTGAAGTGATTTCACGTGGAGACCGGATTTAATGTAAAGATGCTGGATCAGAGCAGACACCCTGCTGCCTTTGCTGATTTGATTAGTTTGTTAAATGTTGGATGCATTTGCAGAGAAAGGTATATTTTTTTGACATTTTTATTTTTTACCAGCTATTTTTCAGGTCACAGTAGACCTGATTGTTACAAATGAAGAGGACACTGAGTGAACCACCTATTCTTACAAATCTGATTCAAAGCTGCTTTCCCCTAATCTTCCAACAATTCCAGACTGCTAAAAGAAAATCCTAAGATTAAACTACTGTTTCAAGACATTTGTGGTTGATAATGTGAGACCATGTGGATATAAGGACTAGCTGTGCCTATCCCTCTGTATTCAAACTGTAGCCTACCTTACTTTTAATAAAGTCTAATACACCTCTTGTCTCTTTTTTTTCTTTTCCTTTTTGCCTGAATTGACACAATGTCTAAAAATGTATATTCTAGGCTAAAAGGAACTGGCTATACTTCTCTGCCTGCCATCACCTGGTAAATTATTGCATATTCTGATGAAAGTCCCGCACAGCCTTCTCCTGATCTCTGGTTTCAATGGAACCAGGGCGTATTCTTCTGATTTCCTTTATTGCTTCCTCTCCAGATAGTTTCCTCTTCTCCACCAAGTAGCATGCCAGCATGGTCCCTGTCCGTCCGTGGCCATGCATACAATGGACACCCACACCCTACAATGTACAGTAATTCAGTGAACATATTTTCTAACCAGATCAGGCAATAACATTCTTTGGTTTAAAATCCGCAATGCCAAAGGCCGTCAAGTTAGCCAAAAGTCTAAAGAATGACCAGTTTCTACCTATTATGAAAGCTGAGCAGCCAATCCAACAGGTAGGCCAAGCACGATAAATCTTACCTGATGTTTTGAATTTGCCTCTTCAACAATGGATAGAAACGTTTTAATCTGTTCGAAACTGGGCGGTGTGAAGTCCACAATGCCAATATGATGCACTTGGAGTCCAGGGCAACTGTCGTGGTGAGGTGGAAGTGATTCACATAAGCAAACTAGATGTTGAATCCCACTATCGAAAAGAAATTGATAGTGACCCGTGGCACATGGATATGCCAGGCCGGCCACCTTTTTCGGCTCGACCCAGGAGAAGTTTGGTGGAGCAGCAGTCGCCATTGTGTCGATACTGTAAGCAAGGTACACGATGTGTATCGTTTAAACGCGACACGCACGGACCTACTTGAACTCATACATAACACGGGTGTGGCGGGCCGTCCTCTTCATCTAGTCACAGTTCATGATTTGTCTGTTTTTTTTTTTTAAATGGGCATGTCAGATGTCATGGAGGTCACTTAAAGGTAAACTATGCAGTATTGGCAATTTCCTTACCGTTTTCTCAGTTTTTGCTTCTTTTTCGCTGGCTCTCTCATGACGAATGTCTGAGAAACAGCATCGCTACCTTTTTCTAGCCGGTGCCTGGCGTGTATGTGTATTTGAATGCACTAAAGCAATTCGTTACACGGTATACTTCCTGACACTGAGGCCGCCGGCCCAGTGCAAGGCTGGTTTTTCCGCTCACAGGCGCTAGGGGGAAGCGACACGGCCACCATTCAACCCGAAAAAAGTCATATTTAAAGTCACCATTCCAATGACTCTGAAGCTGTTAAATGAAGGTAAATTAAGCAAAAAAAAAAACTTGCATATTAAGCTAAAAAAAACCTGCATAGTGTGCCTTTAACTATGTAGGCCTAGGTTGTGTGCCTACATCTAGACATGTTCACATTTGATCACTCCGTAGAAGCCTCATAGACAGAATCCGTAAAATGAGAACAGAAATATAGAAAATAGTGTTTTACCAGCTCTTGTAGGCCTGCAGTGCCACTCCGCTGACACTAGCTTTACCTGTTTCCCGAACTATGCGTACGTCACAGCGGACTGTTTTCAGCTGTTCAGAAAATGGCCGCCACGACGATGGTCGGGGCTGCGAGAGATGCGAGTATGGAGGATAAAAAGTTGGCCTATTTCTCCTCCATCAATTCTATGGCCAACAAGATAATGCAGGAGAGAGAGAAAATTAAAGAGAAATATGGATCTGCCTGGGATAACATGACTCCGACTGAACAAGACTCAGCCATCGACAATGTAATGATGGATCCCCATATCAGAGCCCGATATGGAATGCACAGGGTGGACCGTGAAGAAGTTGTTTGTTATCCAAAACTCCTCATTCAGACAGGCCAAAAGATTGTACACTTTGGAGAAGAGGTAAGTGAAGACTTGACGCTTCTGTCATGTCAATGTACAGCCACTCACATCAGTTACAAACGACATCCAACGGCTAAAGATGTTAGCTAGCAAGCTAGTTAACGATGCCTAGCCGAGCCGAGATGATTTTCGGCCTCAAAACAGTCTGACGTAGCCTACTGAGCTGCAGCAGACGACATTTGTGTTTTTTGTTTGTTTGTTTTTCAAAAAAGACTTTGTTGTTTTTGCAGCTGCGTTACGGCTTAGCTAACGAAAACTTGTTGTCATTACTGAATCGTTGCCAATGTATTTTATCTTAGGATATTACTTGGCAAGATGAACATTCAGCACCCTTTTCCTGGGAAACAAAGGTAGGTCTAACCATCTAAATAGGATGTGTAGAATTCTTGTTTGGGAAGTTTATCTAGAACTTGAGTAGGCTACACATTCATCATTTCATTTGTGTCGTGATAATGTCTATAAGTCAGCCTGTCACTTTTAAATTCTGTAATGTATTTGTGCATGTCATTTTTACAGAGTCAGCTTGAATTCAGCCTCACTTCTGGTGCGCCAGAGCAAAGTATTTCATCCTCTGTAGCTGATCCAAAGCCAAGCAAACCTGCCCAGAACAACCAGATGACCAAAGTGGCTCCAAGCAGCAAGAGTTCAAATAATGACACGTCAGGACGACGAGAAGAAGAGTCCTCCTTCTGGAAGATCAGTTTGGAGAGATCCCGGCTCGAGGGGGAGAAGTCTGACTTCCAGTCCCTCACCCCAAGCCAGATCAAGTCCATGGAGAAAGGGGAGAAACCCCTTCCGTCATACCTTCGCACGGAGGCCGAAGACCCGCCACGGCCTACCAAACAGAGGGCTCCCAGACCCCCAGCGCCCCCTCCTCCCATACCCGTTAGTGTTACCCCAGCCGCTGTCATCGCGCCCCCCGCGGCCATCAGTGTGCTGCCAGCCACTCCAGCCAGTGTGCCATCCTCGGTGGCTGGTTGGGAGCGTGCCCAGAGCACCCTTCCCTCGGTGAGCCCCCTGGATGATGTGTTTAGCCCAGGCTTGGCCTTAAAGCCTTCTGCAGGCCATAGCAGCACTGCTAGGGAGGAAGAGAAGATTGATACCTCCCTGGGATCCAGCCCGACATTCTCTCAGGTGAGTCTTTCTATTGACGCTGTTAATTTCTGACTGCTTATTGGTAGTTGTTGTCGGGTTGGCACATTATTGGACCACAAGATGCGCTTGGTATCAATGTGTAATGTAGAGGTCTTTGTGTTGACACCATTACATGGTAGTCCACCTCTTTGTACACACAGTGGTGCTATCAAACACATTCATGTTTTGGTATTTGTTGAAACACACAGCACACCTTCTATGAATTATAGTAAGTAGTGCAGTGATGACGACCAACATAACATTGAACATGTTTTAATAACATCTTTTACTGATTTAGATACGTTGGACTATACTTGTTTAGGACAGAACTCTAAACCTTCTCTTTTTTACATTTTCAGTTAACGGGTGGCAACATGGTGAAGACAGGCTTTGACTTTTTGGACAACTGGTAACATGGGCGTGGGCTGAGGACATTGGACGCAGTTCCAAAGGAAAGGACCTACTCAATATCACACACACTACGTTTGCCTTCAGTATTTATTCCTGTAGCTTATGGCATTTATCACTGACATTTATATTTTCCCATTACTGCTCAAGTGTAACACTAGACAGTTTGCATACTGGTCACTACACTATGTTTTTGTTCATACATAAAATGAGATTGTACAATTTGTTGTTGGTTTAGACATGCACATGAAGCATTTAGGAATAAATGGACTATTCTAGATGAATGCATACAATATTTATCTCCAAGCAAGCAATAAATCAGGTAATTTTGTAAAACGTGTTGCATTTCCCTCTAAGTTACAATTGATTACTGTTGATACCCTGACCTCATACTAGTGCAAAGCCTGGATAGTGCACATTCTAACAGTAAAGTGGATGCATTAGAAGACTTGCTCGTTTTTTAGATTGACACTACCATTGTACACTTAGATTTGAGTATATAGTTGTTATTTTATCTTTTGTATTGACACTTTATTCATGTCCCATTTGCTGTTTTTGGTATGACACTCATGCATTTTCAAACGAATCATGCAAATACATCATCAACGTGAGAGCACTTTCTTTGTCTGTCTCAACTTTATTTGGACTTTGGTGTGAACCATTATCTGGCAGCCAGGTACCAATTATGACAGTATAACATTTTAGCACTGTTTTTTGTCATCAGCAGTAATTCATGCATGTTTCATGATGTTAAAATAGCTCCCTTTGCCCGAGGAAGGACGAAATTACTTTCCTATTCTGAAAATAATGTTGATGGAAAATGTGGTATTGAATGAGGGAGTCTGAGTTGGCTGTTTTCCTGGGGAAACTGTGTTTCCAGACTTCTCCACTGTGTGGCAGCACCATACCTCTGATCACAGTGGCATTAATACAAAGTAACAGGTCTGTACATCTACAGAGCTTTTGGGGATTCTCTTGGAACATCTGTAAGCTGTTCCCTGTAATTGGTGTTGCAAGACGTTTTTGTCCAGACACTATTCTATCTTGGTAATGTTTACATTAAAATTAAAATACACCTTTGTCAACGGGACAGGTAAACTGGTAATCACTTAATATCCATCTGTATATTTATTTTATTTCATTTTTATTTTTACCTTTTGGATTAAAAGTTCAAAGTTGATTCTAAAGACTTATTCTACTGAAAGAGAGATGTCTCCTCCTTGTCCATGCACATTCATGCGAATGATGTTATGAAGTTATGTTAAATCCCAACCTTGCCGTTAACAGTTGCATTCAGGAATGTGAAGCATGATTCCAAGTCATATTCATCAGCAGAAACTTTGGGAACATTGACACTGCATAACACACTGGATCCCTTGAGCTGAGAGGCCACACCCATATATCCTAATTCCCATCCAGCCCGCAGTGGGTTTGTGGAAAGTTGCATTCATGTGGTGCTTTAATGGGAATTCCTTCCCTCGGCAGTGATTTCAGCTAACAAGGATGTGCTCTCTGATTTTACCTCCTCGTTCAGTTTCACTGCAAATCCCTTTCCTGCTGAATGCTGGGTTTACCACAGACATAGCGTCACACAAGTCTGACTAACTAGGCTATAAAAAGAAATCTTAAGTCTTAATGGCACAAACCTGACTATACGGCAAGAGTGTGCTGTTCTGACAGCTGGACAAAAAGTGAACTGTTCACACAAAAGCTTGGAAGTGGGAGGTGGGAGTGAAAACAAAGCCATTTCCTGTTGTTGGTTAGGCCCACTCAGGACAAAACTGGAGGAGAGAGAGGGAGAGAGAGGAAGAGAAAGAGGGCTGGCCAGGGGAAACCAATAAGGGGAGTCTGAGGATAAAAACCGTACGGATCTGAAGGAAAATGGAAATAGTCGCATTTATTGTGACCATCTTGTGCTTGTCCTCGCTTTCCTCGGGTGAGACTGGAAGCCAAGAATCTGACAGCAAAACCCAGCCTGAGGACTCTGGCAACTCTACACTGATACAGGTGTGATCTTAACTTTGTTTTTGAGTACGAAGAGGTAAGAGAGAGACCAATCCAAATGACTTAATATGCAATTTGAGGAACAAAAATATTTGTTAATTCAGTACTAAGCCTAACGTGCAAATGTGTGCTGTGGTCCTTTTTCTCCTACTCTGTGCAGCTTCAACGCTTAAGTAAGCATTTAAAAGCAAAAAGGTGTCCTTGAAACAGCAGCATGTCAGTCTCTGAACATAAATATGTTAACTCTGCAGTCAGACTCTATGACTTGTGTGGTTTAAAAGGGCATCCAGTGTAGCTGTGTACATGTGAGCAATGTGGTTCTTCTCAGACTAGCAGTGTGTGAGATGTGTTGAGTACATTGATTTCCCACACACACACAGAATGATGAGGAAGAGAGGACTGAGCGAGGAGATGGAATGCTCATTGAGCCAGAACCCACATCGCCGGTGTCAGACATGGACAATAACTACAATTATGTCTGTAAGTGGCTCTCCTTCTTGGCACTTCTCAATCGGTCAAATGTACAGACTGCACCTCAAGTACTAGTAACAATTTATTGTGCTGTATACCCCAAAATAAGGCTCATGCATTCATGTAATTAATAGTCCTTTCAAGCAGGCTGTACTTTACTGGCAAAGAATTACGTACAAACACACTGAATCAAATGATCTAATGACTCGTAGAACTTAACACTCAGTTGTATGTCTTGTTTTTGTTTTCATCATTATCTTATTGAGTAGAACCCAGGCAACATAACACCTGTTTTTAGAGGCATCCTGTCACGAGTGGTAAAGCTTCCTGTCACAAGTGGTAAAGCTGTGACTAAACAGTGTGTTTGAATGAATTCCAAAACAGCCTGATTTATATTACCATGTGGATGAGCTGACTGAGGTCAGTACAAGGTAGGGAAATCCCTTAATAACAATTAATGGGCTTTATGACAAGAAATATGCCCATGGGAAAGGTGTGCAGATGAGCTCCCCCAGGTCTGACTGCAGAGAACGCTATTCGTCAAAAACAGTATGAGTGTTGTGCTTTGGGACCTTTTCAATCCTCCTTTGGTTAACAGACTGTACCTCTCCTCAGTGACAAGACTAGCAGCCATGGACCAGGCCATCCACCGGCTAAATGTTGGCCACTACACCCTGGATGTTAAAGTGACCCAGCTGCTGGAGAGGATCTCCAGGCTGGACAACAAGCTCACTGAGATGGAGGACAGCCTGCAACAGGTGTCCCTATTCAGCAAGGAAAACCGCAAGGAGATAGGACGTCTGGAAGGTTTGTAAAACTCTTGACTAACTGATTACACATTGAAAACAAGGCGGAAGGCAGTGGAAAAAAATGACCAGTGTTTGCACACCGGAATACTGTAGCCGGGTGCATGTGACTAAAACCACACACTTCTGACCATATAACCTTGGACTCTAATACATGTAATGCAACATAATGGCTCACCAATCATTAGATTCAAGAATTTATGTCACATGCATAACTTGTGGAAAAAGCAGTGAAATAGGGATGGCGACTACAACTCCCAGCTGTGCAAAGTTTAATAATAGAAAAGTAAGAAGATAGAAAACAGAAGGGGGGTGGGGATTAAATAAAATAAAATGTAAAAAGTTGGCTTGGGGGAAAAAACGTCTTCTTAGTCTTTCTGTTCTGGCCTTTTGTGATCGAAGCCGCTTTCCAGAGGGCAACCATTGAAAAATGTTATGGCCAGGGTGATGGCAGTCCTTTAAAATGACTAAGTTGTTCCAGATCGTAGTATTCTCAGGTGGTCATCTAACCTCCCTTACAAGTCAGCTGTTCAAGAGATCAAGTGGGCTGTCATGTTGCCATCACCTCATTCTTAGATCTCCACAAACTGGCTTGTTTTTGGCAACACCAAAGCTTTAAAATATCATTTTTTTTCTGGAATTGTCTCGTTCTCATCGTCAGGCTGCCAGAAGGGTCGACGTGTGGGCTACAAGTGCTTCATGGTTTACCGCGTGTACGCCACGTACGCAGACGCAGCCCAGAAGTGCCTGGAACGTGGCGGTCGGATGGCCATGCCGCGCGACCGCAAGGAGCAGGAGGCTCTGGCCGAGTACGTCCGCGCCGTCTTCCAGCCAGGGAACTGGCCCGTGTGGCTGGGCATCAACGACCTCCGCTCGGAGGGCCTGTACCTCTTTGAGGACACGACGCGCGTCACCTACTTCCAGTGGCGCAAACATTTCCTGTCCAGCCAGCCGGACGGCGGGAAACGGGAGAACTGCGTGGCCATGTCTTCAGACGACGGAGACTGGTGGGATAATTACTGTGACAGGCGCATGTATTACCTCTGTGAGTTCGAGGCCTGATCTACAGACTCTCACACCCTTTCCCAACGTTTCAACAACGTTTTGGTCATAGGAATATATTTGACGCTGTAGGACTCTGGCATTAAGTTTTCAGAAGATGTAGCCTTTATTTAGCAACTAGTTTTAATAAGTAGCTTTTTAAAAAGGACATTTATTTCCGAGTAGAATGCTCTGAATAAAATGTCTCAGAGTTTTGTGTTATAAAACATATTTATTTTTCACTCCTTGTACTGTAAAACAATTACGCACAGTAATTCCATATTATAGTGCAATTAGTGATTGATATTCTGAACATTATCCTTGTTGAAGCTGAATGATTGTATGCCTAAATGTATATACTTAAGGTTATTAATAACAGCTGAGCAGAGATAGATCATTATTGAAAATGTATTGTGATTTCAAGAAAAATCTTTAAGATTATTATGTAGCTTTTGGTGAGGTTAGATATAGTCCATACACAAAGTGATAATAAACAAGTCTGATACTATGCAACTAATCAAACATTGCATTGATTTGTCGGTATAACAAACAGGGAGGCTACATCGGGCACGTTACTGAAGCGTTCTGTTCGCGTAGCGTCTTTTGCAACAACTAGTTCCACTATGATCAATGGAACTGGCTACAGCAGACGTGATAGTGGTGCGTACGGTCAAATAAATAGACCAGTCTTCTAAACTAGTTTTACACGTCGCAAATGGAGTGCTTCAGTTATGCACCCGGTGTATCTTCCCTGTAAGTAAAATCAGGGTTCCCACTCTACATCAAATGTAAAATTCCATGACATTTCCCTGACTTAAATCCTGAATTTCCATGACCATTTGGAAAATTAATAAATGGGCATTGAAAAAGCATGGTAGGACTAACCCCGAATACTTAATCAAGCATTAATGGAAAAAGTTAATAACCCGATAAACACCAATGCTGTGTGGAAATATATTTGTATTAATGTATCTTGGAATGTTGGAAATTTTAAACTGCTACAATAAAATTCCCCTAACTTCGCCCCCAAAACGATTTAATTCCCAGCCTGGAATATACGTCATTACAATTCCATGCTATTCCAGAAATTCCATGACCTGTGGAAACCCTGTAAAATCAATGTGCAAAAATCGATCTGTGCTGATGATTTACTGGATATAAAAAAAGAAAAACAAACATTGATAACACTGATACACACACACACACACACCAAATCAACTGGAATGTTAGAGATGGTGCCTGAATCCAGAGCACAAGTCTAACCGGTCTTGTTAACTCCCATCAGACACAACCCTTCATGTTTTATGAGTGTGGATCATATCATCATTTACACAAGGCTGGCCAGACTGTCCTCTGTAGGGACCGTCTCCAACATTCAGGTGATTCTCTCAGGAGATCCTTAGGGGATCCTTGCCAGGACATCTCCCATCTTTGGTCTGTCAAGTGGGTCTTTGCTGGGGTGAGAGAGGATCACTTTACCTTCCTCATCCAGCAGAAAGTTTCCACCCAGCTGAAACATGGTAAAGCGCAGGCGTTACTTGATTACACAATTCAGACATCTTCCATTCAACAGCTGGGTGATATCTAATCACCTGGACTTGGTTCAAGACATTATTCACTGAAAAAAAAGAAATCTCCCTCGGGTAGCAATGTAAAAAGAAACACTATCTAACCCCTTTCATGACAATTTACACATGATCATCAAGACACCCAAATTAATGACACCCTAACATAACAATCTCAGAACGAGAGTCCAAGGTAAATATTTACCAGACGTTCAGAACACCAGTACTGTAACTATGCCGACTTCTGTCATAATAGTGTAAGCTTCATTCCTAAACCCACGGTACAAGAGTCATACTGAGCAATAGGGCTAGGACTCCCCACCGTACTCCTGATATATCGATCAGATTATATACTCGTGTGTACAATTTAACATTTTTACAATATCTTTAAATACCAAACAAAGTTGGTTGTTGGCAGTGCTTCGTCACTGATATCTCTCTAAAGCAGGTGCTCTTTCGTTTCAAGGGAATACTTCTTGTCTTAAACGAGTTGGTTTGACCAAAAGATTCCAAAGGCACACTGCTTTTTATAGTTAAAAAGCCTTCAAATTTTTACAATTGTACATTAACACAGGTGCAGTTACCGTCATATGAGCCTTCTACCACCACTGAGATGAAATTGGAAGATTTTTAATAACTGAAACATAGATATGCTTACAGTTTATATTTTGAGAAACAAATCACCTCTGTAGTTTCTCCATGAAGATGAATTAAGTCCTTATGAGCCAGACATTACAGACAGACCTTATAATCCTTCAAAAGCTCCTTATGAAGACGGGAAAACCAGATCCTCACATGAAAAAATGTGCTCCACCTCGTCCTCTAGCATTTTGTCCTAATCTTCTCTTTACTGCATCAGAATTGTACAGTCACAGTATTGTACAGTATCAGTGTGATGCGCTACACAAAGTAACATCCGAAGACAGTTTCCCTACATGGGCAGGTTTTTGGGGCAATTGGACAGCCCAATTGGACAGTTTCCCTACATGGGCAGGTTTTTGGGGCAGTTGGACAGTTTCCCTACATGGGCAGGTTTTTGGGGCAATTGGACAGCCCAATTGGACAGTTTCCCTACATGGGCAGGTTTTTGGGGCAATTGGACAGCCCAATTGGACAGTTTCCCTACATGGGCAGGTTTTTGGGGCAACTGGACAGCCCAATTAGACAGTGTAATCACACTGTGAAGCTGGAATGGAATGCTGTTTGTCAATACTTATTGGTCAGCACACACTGCCATTAAAACACTACGGTGGGGATTTTTATTTTCTTTTTAAGGAAGCATTGGTTGAGAAATAGTGCAATAATTTCAGTGCAGACATAAACAGGCCTGATTTCGATTCATGTCTAAATGCCTTGGCTTGGTTTGAACTGAAAACAGCCATTTGGTTGTGATTTTAAATCCATGTCCTTTAACACACATTGCCAACACAACACACTTTCACATACAAGGTTGTATCAACAAGAGATGCACAGTTTCAATTTTACCAGTCCACCAGAACCTTTGACCCAAATAAATAAACAGACACAGTCTGAAAGTGTAGTACAGTACAGTGAAGTTTAACTGCCCTACTATTCAAGCCCATCAAACAAGGCCTTGTCCTTCTCAATAGTCCTTCTTTCACTGCCCACATCCGTGGCTTCAAGTGTAAACACAAGTGGTGTCTAGTGGGTTACTTCAGGGTGATGGTAATGGTCAAAGCAAAATATTGTGGATATTCATACAACTTGACATGCGTTTATTTTTAGCATTACCATCTGTTACCATTAAAACACAATACGATCCAATGTTTGGTTTACCTGATAGACATCATTCATATATTGTGGGGGAAGGTCTGGAAACTGTCGCTGGTGTACAACGAACTCAGAATACTTCAGCATGCAGTCGAATTTTGTTGCTTTTGCATATGACCTTCCCAGACCAAATGTTTTGTAGATCTGTAATGCAAATGACAATTATGAACATTTCGGTCTCTCAACAAACCACTGTAACATTACTGGTAACTTTTGTAAGGTAAAACTAAAGTAAATAAATAACCAGGGAGTTAGGAGGAAAGCTCTTAAATTGTTCAGTTGTGTGACTATAATTGTGAGGAGATAAATTGTTCAGCTTTTTGTGACTATAAATGTGAGGAGATAAATTGTTCAGTTGTGTGACTATAAATGTGAGGAGATCAATTGTTCAGTTGTATGACTATAAATGTGAGGAGATCAATTGTTCAGTTGTGTGACTATAAATGTGAGGAGATATCTCTGCTAGCAAGTTATGGCTAACTGCTGTAGCTGCTGCTGGGTGCTTCTCACACCCTCTCTGTCTCCCCACCTCTCTTTCAGGGTCCAGCAGCATGTCGAATGTGCAACCCGTCTGCTCAAGCCAAACCTTGGCCCCCTCCACACATCCAAACGAGACCACCACCACTCTAACGGACCGAGCTTCAAGAAGGCTCTGTCACAGAGGACAAAAAAGGCTCATGTCCACTACAGCGACAAAGTACACTTCTACGAACAAGTGATGCGTTCAAATTTGGCAAACAGTGGCGAACGTTCACGGCAAACATGTTTTCTCTGAACAATTCAATTTGAACGATTAAACATTCCATTGGGACGGTAACACTTTGTCCAGTTCATGTCCAGCTCCACTATATATTCACAGAGAACTACCACCTCAGACCGTTTGCGAGTGTTTGCAAACGTTCGCCAAAAACTCAAGGAAACAGAAACCTGTTTGCCAACGTTTGCGAATTTGAACGCACCTAAGGTCTTTGGCTCTTCTTGGCTCTTCTTCCACACACATGGGCTACTTATTGACAAGTGGCGTCTGAAAAGGGGACTGAAAGGGATTCTTCATAATCTCTTTCTTTGAAGGTCAGGATAAGTAAGTAGGCCTACCCTTTTAAAAGCATATGCATTCAAAATAAATGCACAGAAGAACCTGGTAAGGTCCTAGAAAATAAATGATTGAGTGCAAGTGTGAAGTGGATATGGATCAAAAAGGAAATAAACATTGTACAGCTTCACCAGCCAAGCAAAGTGCAAGCACTGATTAGGTCATGGGTCCAACTCCAGCAAAAACACTAATGAAGCACTGATATCCATTAGGTGAACATGTATGTTGTTTACCGTTTCTGAAGTTATTTACCTTCTGGCCTTCGATCTCAGCCACGTGGTCTCGTCACGGTAGTCATCCTAAGTGGCGGATCAAGACCAGCAGTAGATTTTCCGCTTTCCCGTAGTAACGACCCAGAGTCACTTCCCTGCACAGTGCCACAAATCAGGCCGAGCTACGAAGGACAGTGTTCAAACGGCTGACCAGGCCCTTTCCATGCAGCACTGATCTTTTATATTGCTGCCATTAAACAGTTTATAGGGGTAGCAGTGCTATAAAGACCCTCCAACCAATATTAATGAAATGTATGTGTCTCAATTAGACATTAATTAGTCATTAAGCAACATGCTGTGGTTTGATCCAAAATCACATGCATGAGAAAATGAACAATAAAACTTCTATCCATATGGTCAGAATGGGACAGCCATTCATAGTCGTACCCTACAATGTTGAGTGAACAGCACTCTACAAAAGTGTAACTGACACACTACAGTGTCAGTTACATTTTTGGAGTGTGCTGTTCACTCAGTACAGAGTACTCAGTCTGCTTAGAATAAAACATGCCTACTATACAGAGAGGACATTCACATAGGCCACTGGCTTGTGTCAAGGCCCAGGCTAACTGTAATTGTGTGAGCATAAATTTCAAAGTATCTCACTCTCCACTCCTGGCGTCTGTGACCTTGGTGTCAGCGCTCAGTCTCTCCGCTGGAGAAGTACATGCCAGGACTTTATCACTCATCTGCAGTCTGGAATCCAGACTTTCAAGAAAGGCATCCCACTCAACCTGGGCAGCAGCGATAACACAAGACATGACTTGATCCAGAAGGAAACTGATTAATCCACCACATAAAGCAGGTTATAACTCTGGGTTTACAAACCTCCAGCTCCAAAAACTCTTCAACGGCATCTCGTACACCTGCGATTCTGGGGGAATATATCAGGTGCATAAGCAAAGTAGACTAGCCTTATTAACATGACAAGTGTGGATGTGGATTTATCTTACTGGTAGAGGGGTTTCCACAGGTCTTCGGCTTCACTCCTTTTATTCACAGAGAGGCTGTTTAAACAAACAGCACACGCGCACACACACACAACACATGTTCAGTACCCTACCTTTATTGGACTGTAAAAAACCCAAGACTTGCACAAATGTACACACGCGTACGCACCTATTATAGAGGTTAGCTCCTGCATCAATTATTCCAAACAATGACATTAATTTGTTTGTCGCAAAGCCTTGCAGAGGACCTTGGAAACAAAGTTGCAGTCGTTAAACTCGCTACAATGTTGTTGGTGCAAAACACTGAATAACACAAGTGAGTGACTAGCCATAGACAAGGATTGTTTTGTTTTCATGATCAACCATAGTGAGTTCTCATGCAGATGATCTGCAACGTTAGCTTAACAGCTAGTTTCCAACAGAGGCAAACGTTGTGACAACAGCCAAGTTACCTGTAGCAGTGGCCTTTTCCGCATCTTCGAGCATTGTTCTTACGACTTTGACGAAATTCTGAAGCGCCTCAATGAGGACTTCACTTTTGACCATGCTTCCTCCATCAGCCATTTCTGTAATGATGATCGCCAAGTAACAACCTTGCCTGAACACGTCAGACGTCACGACTAGTGGGACATCTAGCGATAGCAAACGGTCAATGTTTGATTAGGGACAGTTTTTCACAACTCATGCCTAGAGATGAAAAAGGGAACATGTAGCCTACCAAATATAGGCTATTTCTTCACCAATAAAAAGCGCATGCAAAAATGATTACAGCAGAAATTCAGATGCATCTTAAGAACTTTATTGGCCAGCCTACCCTAATCGAAAGGTCTCATGAATGTGTTGAGTCATGATGAGTTTTGAGGAGACGGATGGTAGAGGAGATATGTTTTGCTTTTTAATGGTCACTCCCCCAGTGCAAAATGAAATGGACATGAAAACAAACCATCACCATACAACACTTCTGGATAAGGATGTCAAATTACTAAAACAGTAGTTTTCTGAAGAAAAATGCCAGCCCTCTGGGCCCATTAAAAATCATTCAATTCACAGTAAGGGCAAATTCACATCTTTTAGGATCTTCCCAATGTGTCCCTCTATGTTGCTACAGCTAAGCTTAGCATATTTCTGATCAAGTGTGCTTTAAAATGAAAATGAGAATGATTGTCTGGTGGAAACATTTGATAATTACGTTATGACATGAAGTCACTGCTACCCTTCAACCTTGGGGGGGGGGGGGTTGAATGTTCAAGTATTCCTGGGAGAACTTAAAAATCCCTGAAGGACTATTTTTGTTGAAGTCTCCCCAACCACCATCTCTGTTTATAAACCTAATTAAAACAAGTCACAAAATGTAGAGACACGCATCATAATTAAACAATCACATGTATTTACCTAAATCAATCTGCTCTGGGTTCGTAGTGCCTGATTATTTTGGGCAGTTGTATCTTATTACATATTCAGCTGGTAGAATCATTAAGTATAAGAAGTTGAAACTTGTGTCTCTCAATTTTGAATTGTGCTGAAAAGAAGGTCCCATGTGAGTCTATGAGCAGAGACGGTGGAGGAGGAGACGGCCCTTTTTTATTTTTCTTAATGTCGGGAGACGCTTAGGACTTCTTCGGACAGTGTGACGAGGCGTCCGTGTTCAGGATCTCGATCATGGTTCTTGTGGAGGGAAACGTCTCAGCTACCGAGGGAAGGCTCTGGTACCAGCCTGGCAAACTGGGCAAGACAAGGAAGCGGTTAGTCAGACAAGGCTTGTGCCAGCTAGACACAGTGTTTTTCAACCTTTTTTGTGCCACGGCACACTTGACACTTAAAATGTCCCACGGCACACTAACATCCTGTGTGAAGAAAAAATAAACATACCATAGCCTAAAATGTCAAATAATACACAGATATGGCCTTATTATAGCTTCTATGCAAGACCTGCTCAATAAAACAAGCGCCCTCTGTTTTATTTGTAGGTGACTATATCTAATTTAATTGTTGTTATGAACTGGATATGTGATGATTCTCTGAATACTGGATATGGGGCCCCCGTTGTACAATGCCTGCATACCACAAATAGTGCAATCATGCTCTCATTTATTGTATGTGGTTATAAATTCTTTGATGCAACAGTTGCTTTTCTGGACCAGTGAGTGACATTTGGGTAATTTTCTGCGGCACACCTGATGATCTCTCACGGCACACTAGTGTGCCCGGGCACAGTGGTTGAAAAACACTGAGCTAGACACAAGAAGCAGAGGAAGCACATGACACAGGGAACTAAACTAACCTCTTAAGGTTCATCCAACTCTTCGCTGTTTTACTAAAGCGGTCAGGATTAGGCGTCGTCATGGCTTCAAAGTCCACCAGCTGTTCAAAAGCAAGACAAATGATATAAAATGATGAGATAAAAAATATGGGTATAGTGAATACAAATACTGTATATCCATACAAGATGCTGAAAATGACTAACTTTACTTATCTGAGGTGTGTTCAACTTCCTTGAACAGAGGCGAACGTTCGCAGTGATTATGTTTATATGAACAGATACATTTGAATGATTTTGTGTAAATATTCCATCTCAGTGGAAGGTCTCCGCTCAACACGGAGAACTACCCCTTCACGCTGTCTGTAAGTGTTTGCAAACATTTGCGAACGTTCACCTCTGTTTGCGAATTTGAATGTGCCTGTTTACTTTTATTACCTTTCCAGGGGGAATCCGACCAATCACCTCTTTGCCACTGGCCATGAGTGCTCCCATGACAACAGAGTACGCCACCACACTAAACAAAACCAAAAATAGACACAGGGCTGACTCATCTCTACAGGTTTAGTACCATGAAGGTCATGCATAAATCATTCAAATTTCTGTGCAACTGTACAAAACTGTTCACTCAAAGTTTGAAAACCAAATTGTGTTGAAGACAGCCTGATGACTGGAGGGATACTGTACCTTGAGCCTCTGGAGAGGGGCATCAGGTTGCAGAAGTAGTAGACCAGGGAGAGGATTAAATTACAAACAGCATCTGCATCCTGGGAAAACAGAAAACAACAGAGATACAACAAAAGCACAACCAGATGGATGCTCTTGTCGTGGGTCTTCGAAAAACCACTTTAAAGCCACTACTGTCATGATTGACATTTAATACTACTTCTCAGGGACCAAGAAAAGACCCCTTTTATTAAAACATAAAACACTACAAAGCAACACATACTGCATGGTTATGATGATAATGAAAGTGATGTATGTATGTACAGACAGAAATACATACCCCCAGCTCAGTCGACAACATTAGGGCCTTGCCCTTAGCTGTCAGGTCTTTATAAAGGGATTCGATCTCCGACTGGTAGTGCTGGGTCCGCTCCTCTGTGGTCTGTGTCTCTACTGAGAACAGCATGTTCCCCACCCTACTCACACACACACACACACAAATAAATAATTCCTCACAATGCTGCCACTTCTTCTCCAGCCATTTGATTGGCTTGCATTGTAGGATCAAGTTTCTTTTTGGCACCATGAAGGGAGAATAGGTATGGGTCGAGGGAAGTTCAGTATATCACGACACTAGTTTTATTCATAATGTTCAGTTACATGAAACCAACACTAGCCAGCTTCTTCAGAATGCTCCAGAAGATTCCAGAACTGACTCAACATCAGAGAGCCTTAAATAAACAGTCAGGTGGGAAACTGGAGGGTTCTTTTGCGTGGAGCTCGGAACACCCTTTGCCTTGAAGGCAATGATACTCTCATCTGTCAGGTTGTCAGACATGAGGAAAGCAGATTATGAATGTGTGGGTCTGTGTGTGTGCCTGTGTGTGTGTCTCAACTCTGCCCATCTTTCATTTGTACAGTTGTGTTTTGTTCCTCATGTCAGAATAGAAAGGCAGGTCCCACCCCATTTTTAGGGATTTTGACTTGTCCCTCACTGTTATGAGAGGGATTAGTTCTTACACTTGACACAGTGCCAATGGGATTAGGTGCCACTGTTTATCTACTAGACACCCAAATGGACTGAAATTGTTTTTGTTTCCCCTCCTCTTAGCTTCCAAAGCTCGGCTGAGTAAGCATCTGGGGCGCTTAAATAAGCTGGACTAGAGAGAAGATGTGTGGTGAATCTGACAACCCAACACCAAGGTTATATCAACTTCATTTGGCCCCTTTGTGGTGATTTTGAAGTCTCAAAAATCCACTCACAGTTGGGAACCATATATGAATGGTAAGTGTTATTGTTAATGTTGTTGTTAAAGTTAGGTGTGTCTTATTACCGGTCTCCAGTGATGGTGACTGTGAAGCCATCGTACTCTTTGCCAGAATCCTTTAGGCTGGGCACCTTGGAGTTGACTGTGAAGCCATCCCTGGTCTTACTGTTAAACTGCTTTAAAAGAGAAACATCAATATAATAAAGTCAGTTTTAGAAGAGCAAAAACAACTCAAGAGTCATTATAAAAGCAGGAGTAAAAAACACAGCAGTACAGGTGAGCTGTTATCAGATAGCAGGTGAACACAAAGTTCAAAAGAGAGCACTTGTTTGGGTGTAGGCCTGTTGCCGGTCCTCAGAACGTGGCATTAGATCATTACCTTCATTATGGGGAGAAGGTCCTCCACCTTATTGACATTTTCTAATGCTTGTCTCACTTCCACTAGGCCTCTTGGGTTATATGCTCTGATAATACAACAGGACAAATCATTACTTTAATGTGAAATACTCCATCTACATTAGCCATCTGCCTACTATAAAACAAACTATTCAAAGCTGCTATGAACACCTACCCGTGGTAAACAAGTATTCGCTCTTTGATAAATTTGAGTATGTTGTCAAAGTATCCCAAATATCGTATGTTTATAATCTGTCCCCTGTAACAGAAATACAATTTATTAAAAAAATATATATATAATATATTGCCTATGTTGGAACAATGCTTAGGAATCCACAGGGGGTGTCTGTTGTACCGTATAAGATTGATGTGATTGTTGAAACCTCTGCTGAGGCTTCTTGCCGGCATCTGGTCCAACCACAGAACAGGCTGGTCTGGATCTGCAATCCTGCAGAACACAAACACATCATCCTTTCACAACTCTGTCCTCCTCTTGAGTCACCACAGTTGCTTCATTCAGCTTGCCTTATCATTCCCCACAGCCTGGGCACCAGCCCATTAGTCCGCCAAGTTTAGTTTAATGGGGTGGTGCTAGCGTAGTGGCTAAGAAGCTGGGATAGCATGTAGTAGCCTGAAATGTTGTAGTTGAGCAAGGCACTTAACCCGGTGTTGCTGTGGGGAGAATGGCCCTTATAATATAATTGACATATGTAAGTAGCTTTGGATAAAAGCATCTGCTAAATGAATACATGTCAATGTGACCATGAGGTAAGATTAATAAGATGAAATACCAACAATACAATTTTCAGCATCCATGACTCAACACTGAAGTTGACCTCTTGACCTGATGATTACAAACATGATGGTGAGAGCCTGACCTCCTCCACTTGACTGCAATGTCAAACATGTCCCTCCACTGCATCTGTCGGGTCTTGCCATTCACGCGCACCTTGGAGTTGCTCCAGGTCCGCTGCATGGCCTGCATCACCTCTATAGTGGCCATCCCCATAGCTGAGAATTAACACACACACGCGCACACACACACACACGGGCACACACACACAAAATGCAGGAGATTAAGCTATGATGATTCAAGGTTGATTTAATCAACATTCTACTGCACTTGTAACAACTAAATTTGTGTAAACTATATATAGTAAAGACTAACTTTGTCTCTCTGCTAGTTTAAGAAGATGAGCAATACAAGGAGAGTAAATAAGCAATAGAAAGGTTAGACCTGGGGGGACACTGTGCACAGCGCTCATACCATATACGGGTCCAAGTGCCCACGGCGACCCAGGTTCGAATCCGACCTGTGGTCATGTACCGATCCCACCCCATCTCTCTCTCCCACACCTACTTCCTATTGGAATAAAGGCAAAAAGCCCTCCCAAAAAAGAAAGGATATACCTACCTCTGTGTATCCTACGATTGGGGAGGAACCCTGACGTATTGTATTGCATAAGGGCACCCAGGTGATCAGCAGTGCATATAAGTTTCTGAACTTCAGTGTTGTAGCTCTCAAAGTTCTGAGGTAGAACATCCCTGAAGACAGTGAGGGCAAAAACCAAACACGTATACAAGCTTGATTTAGTCGCATATCATTTCCCAAGAAAAGTCTGACATGTGTCACTTTATTGTGACAGCAAAGTTGCCAAACATCTATTGGAACAGACATATTTTCTAGTGTTAGTCAATATCCATTAAAAGGTACACTGTACAGGTTCAGGTATTTTTGCCAACTGTAGAGCTCCCTCTAGTCACAATATATTTATATGTTACTCTGCTGTTGTAAACAACAAACTTTTTTTGACTCATCTCGGTAGCGACTCGCTATGTCTATACTATAAAAAATAGCGAGTGGCATGATGACCTAATGTAATGCTCAGCGGGCCGGATTAAAGTGCTTGGCGTGCCAGATCCGGCCTGCGGCCCGTAGTTTGCCCACCCCTGCTGTATAGCTACAGTAGGTGAACGATTCACCTATTAAATTCGTTTACCATCAAATTGGCTTCGTAAAGGTGAAAATCTTGCATAGTGTAATTGACCATATACAAAGAAAGGCTCTCTGTAAGATGGACCCCATGTTTTTGTATATATCGAAGACTATGATATCTAGATCTCACTCACTTTATATGAGGCTGCAGGCCTGGCTGTTCCTCATAGTCCTCTATAAGGAAAGGCAGGTTTTTGGCCCAGTGGTTTTTGAAGTTTCCTGGAAGATCCTGATCAGCGTTATATTCCGACACAGGTATGTCCAGATGAGAGTGCAAGTAGCGAGAGTACTCTAGGGATGACGAGAGAACCAAAACAGAGAGAGGAGACGTGAGGACAGACTCGTGGGCAGTCAGAGGCAGATTTTCCAGCAGACGGTATAACGTCAACAGACATGTGGGGAGCGTGCTTGTGGTGGCAGCGCAGCCGCTGCCTCACCTCTGAGGTATTTCACTTTGAGATATTCCGAGCTCGCCTTCTGGCCCAGCAGCGGGTCATTGAGCATGACCTTGGTCTGGGCCTTGATGCCTTCATAAAACTGGCCCATGGCCACGTGGCTGAGGCCCTTCATGTACTGGCACACTTCATTATAGGGCTCCAGCTGCAGGCAGCGCTGTGAGACACAGAAAGAGCAGGACCACCCGTAAGCTTCTATTTTGAGCACGGCCTCGTCTTCAACTTCTTTGTTTACTAAAACCGTGTTACAAAGAGAATATTCGGATTGGAGATTATAGTTCTTGTCAGCGAAATGGACATAAAGGAACTAAATTGCAGTTTACGTCATTAAGCGTACTGCTGTACATGCCTGAGGATGATGTCATTTTTTTGCAAGATGAATCAGCACCATCATCATCTAAGATGAGAACGTTCCTCCACCCGAGGGGCTGAGGCATGACCACAGGCTGAGGC
Organism: Alosa sapidissima; assembly: GCF_018492685.1. NCBI lineage: Eukaryota > Metazoa > Chordata > Actinopteri > Clupeiformes > Clupeidae > Alosa > Alosa sapidissima. Next base: position 36,073,120 of record NC_055962.1, on the reverse strand, counting down.
ATGACCACTGTGACCACACTGACTGTACTGCCAGCCTAATGCGACAAAAAGGATCGCCGCTGGCTTTGTCGGTGCCACATGAATGCACAGAGACCTCTGAGTTAGCAGAATGAGTCCCTGCCAAAGGGACACCGACTCAGCTGGGGACGATAGATAAGCTGGACCGCAGCCATAGCGATACAGGAAGGGGGCGGCCTTCGAAATGTTACTCTTAACTCTTCTTTATGGACTGTCCCAACAAGCCCATCCCTAAACTAAGCAAACTGACTCAAACACAAACAACTGAGCCAAATAACAGGAGCAGTGGGCTTAGCTTCGGGTCACAGTTGAGAAAGCTCTCTTTTACAGTCTCCTGAAGAAAGAGAAAGTCCAGTCCAAAGAAGCTTGCCTTGAAGTTGCCTATGGCCTCCTGGAGACTGCCATGGTGGTAGAGCATCATCCCTCGCAGCTGCAAGGACTGAATGTGGTTCTGATTGAGCAGTAACGCCTTCTGGAAGCTCTCCATGGCCAGCTCAAAGTCTCCAAGTTCCCTTGAGAAGATAAAGAGAATGCAAAATGAACACTGGACTTGGGTGTATTTATGTCATAGAGTTTATCAAGTTTAACACGCCGAAAACATACCTATAAGCTTGTCCGAGACTTTTATATGCATCAATGAAGTCCGATTTTAACTTCAGAGCCTCTTTGAAAGTTTCTATGGCCTCCTACACAAGGACAGTAAATATTAATTATGCATTTTTGTATTAGCAGTCAATAAAATCCATAAGTGAGAGAGAGATAATATTCTTTTACCATTGCTATCTTACCTTAAGCATTCCTCTGTGAAAGAATGTGAGACCTTTGTAAAGCATAGCAATTGGCTGGTTCTTTTTAAGTTCTAATGACTGCTGAAAATCCTCCATTGCAGCAACATAGTCCTACATGGAAACAAGATTTAAGGTCACAGAATTACTCTTAAAATACACTTAAAAATAACTTTTGGTGTTAAACCGCATTTTAGTCAAGTCTCTAGATATGACAACCTTTTCATTAGACTGAAAAGAAGTCTACCACAACTAAAATTAGATACTGTGAGATACTGAGGAGCTTCTCTAATACACTGTCTTTTAGTCATCAAAAGTGTCTGCCAAGTCCCACTCATTTTACTTCACTTGAATTTACCCGATATACATGACACTGGCATCACTTAACCACCACTAATGTCTACACAGACAGGTTCAACCAGCTATAGATTGCAGTATCAGGGAACAACAGGTTTTTGATCTGTAATCTGTGGCCCTAGAGACCATGCTGAAAAAGAGAGAGCTTGGGAGGCATTAAACTAGCTTATAATAACAGGACACATGTGCTAAATATTTTATTATAATAAAAATATTAACTTTCCCAGAAAGAGGAGCTATTGAAGAAAGTGGATAAGGAATTTGTAAGAGTGCAAGAAAAATGGTGACAGATAGTCCTGAAAACATGATGTGTTCATCAAACACAGTTTCACACCAACAGTAGCAGTAAATTGTGAATTAATTGCAATAATATGCTCATTCAGAAGTCTGTCCCTGATATCATGCACGTCAAACCGTAAAATGAGGCCAAAGCCTTGTACTACAGATACGCAACGCAATCAGTAGTCATGCAGTATCCCTGCAGTAAAGGTGATACACTGTCAGCAGAAAACAGGCGCAGCATGGCCAGACCGCGGAGGCTCACCTCAGATATGAAGAGCAGCGTCCCTCGGTGTCTGTAGAGGCGGGCGGAGGGCTGCAGCTGGATGGCTTTGGAGAGATCGCTCAGGGCCTCACTGATCCTACCCAGAGGAGACAAGATCTGGAAAGATGCAAAACAAAAAGCCACTATTTACAAGTGCCCAAACCCCTGGGAGACTTCGCAACGGTTACAGTGAATGTTGTTCTACTGAAGTCCAAACATCCGGGTTTATTTCCATATAGAAAGCGCACAGAGCAAACACCGTTTGTCCAGATGAGTGTGTGATGGGAGTGTGTGATGAGAGTGTGTGTGTGATGAGAGTGTGTGATGGGAGGGTGTGATGGGAGGGTGTGTGTGATGGGAGTGTGTGATCATGTGAGTCAAAGTCTGCTTTATTGTCAATTTCTTCACGTCAAGACATACAAAGAGATCGAAATTACGTTTCCCACTATCCCACGGTGGAGACAAGACATTTTACCAATTTGGTCCACAGACAAACATAAGATTCAGAGAGAGTTCAGCATCCTAACAGCCTGGTGTATGAAGCTGTTGGTGAGTCTGGTGGTGCGGGAGCGCAGGCTTCTGTACCTCTTCCCAGAGGGCAGTGGATCAAACAAATTGTGGGCGGGGTGACTTGCATCACTCACAATTGTGGTCGCCTTGCGGGTGAGGTGGGAGGTGTAAATGTCCTTCAGGGAGGAGAGTGAAGCACCAATAATCCTTCCAGCTGTGTTCACTATGCGCTGTGTTCACTATGCGCGGAGTGTGTGATCATGTGAGTGTGTGATGGGAGTGAGTGTGTGATGGGAGTGTGTGTGTGATGGGAGTGTGTGTGTGATGGGAGTGTGTGTGTGATGGGAGTGAGTGTGTGATGGGAGTGAGTGTGTGATGGGAGTGTGTGTGTGATGGGAGTGTGTGTGTGATGGGAGTGAGTGTGTGATGGGAGTGAGTGTGTGATGGGAGTGAGTGTGTGATGGGAGTGAGTGTGTGATGGGAGTGTGTTAGGGCTGGGCGATATGGACCAAAAGTCATATCCCAATATATTTTTAGGTTGAATATCGATATATGATATATATCCCGATATTTTTTCCGCAAAGTTAGAGCTGTAAAATGAAATGTTCAGTCAAATATGAGTAGTTTTATTGAAAACTCTCAAATAATATACTCAAATAACAATAAAATGTAAACATATAACTGGAGTGCCTTTTTTGAAATCAAAGCTCCGTAAGGTGCACATTTAAATAAAAAAAATATCTTAAATAAAAATAGCCTATAAAATAAAATAGGCCAATCTTTTTCTGAAATAAATATATTTATATGAGAAAAGTAGAGTGCAGTTTCACAGCAGTGCAGAGAGCTTCGGTCAGCGGCTTGTGTGGAGCAAGGATCACGGCGCAAATTTGAACTATACCGATATATGCGATATGGTCTAATCCCATATCGCATTTTAAAATATATCGATATATCTTTTATATCAATATATCGCCCAGCCCTAGAGTGTGTGTGTGATGGAAGTGTGTGTGTGATGGGAGTACGGTCGGTGGCCTCACCTCTGCCCGCTGCTCGTACACCTCTGGGCTGCTGGGCTCCAGCGCAATTACTCTGCTCAGCTCATAGAGTGCCAGCTCTGCATTTTTGATGTCCTTCAGACGGCCATATGGTGGTGAAGGGAGGACAGAGAAACCAGCAGCAAGACAAAGGATGCATGAGCAAATAAATGAGTGCATTGAGCCTGTACTGACCAGACACTTATTCAGTCACCCACACACATATATAAGCAAACATCGCTCACAGCAAAAGCTGATTATAGGTTGTGTATCCCATAACAGTAATAAAGTAGGGAGAAAGTTGGCAGAGATATATTTTTTCTCGTATGAAGGCAGTGTTTCCCACAGAATTGAATTCCATTTGTGGTGGTTGGTTTGCAGAATTAACTTGAATGCAACAGTTTAACAAATTAATACAGCGTGGTTATGATGCTAACCAGATTTAAGCACAATTTAGTACAGCCTGGAAAATCAATGTGTGATGGTCAATGTTGATATTGTGGTGGGCCGCCACAAATAAAGTCAATGTATGGGAAACACTGCAAGGATCAACACTATCCATCCGCACACATACTTTCCTTAAGTACATACCTGCAAACTCTTTTTCCCATAAGCAATCCCTCGGCCATAGATAGCACTGACCAATTCGGGGTCGCCCTACAGAAATTCAGTGAGGGGCAGTACATCTCATTTTAATGAAGGACAGACATGGCCATGGCATATCATGGTCATGATCATTTGTGCCAGAGACATAAGCTGGCATAATGCATAGAAAAAGCATGCATGCAAATAAGCAAGGTGTGGTTACTACAATGGGGCACTGTTACTGTATGTGTGTGAAAGGTCTACGGCGCAGGTGCCACAAACCTGCAGCAACACAGAGAAATGCTTGATGGCTTCATCATAAAGTCCATTGCCAATGAGCACATAACCTATGGCTGGAAAGATAGGGGGCAAAATGTGTCATACACAGAGCAAGAGAAGGAAAGGTCAAATCAAAATGTAGCTAAGGCCACCAGTATCACAGCATACCGAGTTCCTCATTTGTGTCTTGACTGTCGACTGCAAATGGAAACCTCTTCTGCTCAATGAACAACTTGGCCTGGCTCTAGTTTATTAGACATAAAATATGGCAAATAGTTAGTGCAACGTTTTATTCACTTCATTTGCATGCTTGGGAATGTTTAAATGTGCATGTGCCAACTAACCAGAATCTTCTCTGCGTTTAGGGAAAAGACTGACTCGCAGGCAGGGTTGTTTCCATCCTCGCAGTCTGGGTCTTCCAGTTGAAGTATGGAGGACTCTTCAATAAGGATTATTCAAACCAGAAGTCACGACTCAAAGGCTAAACACAGGGACTTGCTCTGCACTTAGTTTCAAACGTCTTGCAGAGGACACCCATAGAAGAAATCTCCTAACTTAATCGTACATGTTGGCTTGATCACAAGTATCTACTCCGTGCATGAACTAACAACTACACGTAGAAAGTACGCTTACCCAAAGCATACGCTCAATGCCTAAAAAATAAAATATTCTTCAAGTTCTGCAAGTGCCAAAAGGATATGGGCTACTAGGAACTACAGGGTTTGTTTTCTAAACGATAATCACAATTCTCTACACACAACATGGAGTCAGTAATTTGGGAAACATTTTCGACAACAGCGTTAGGGTTAGCTAAAGTAACCTTAGATTGTAAAGTTGATTTCTGCTTGAACCGCGTCTTCTTGACATAGGATGATGCGGAAAAGCTTGATAGCTAGCTAGCAGTCTGTATTACAGCGTGAAGAGGACGTGGCAAAATTGTATTAAAGAACTCTCACCACAGTCGGAAGCGTATTCCTCCCATTCCAGTGGAGAGCTACATCCATGCTTGTGAAGTTCACTGTTGAAGAAAGTGAGGGTAGAAAAGAATTCGGTGGAAAAAATGGCTCGAGATAGATACAGCAGTGAGAGCGCTACCACAACACCCCGGCCAGCAGGTGCCATGTTGTGTTTAATGAGTGCAGGTGAGCAGCTCTGAAACTAGGGTAATGTAGTTTCTTGGCCACAATCTCCTCCGTAGAGAGTAAATTGCCAGCGGAAGTGCAATAGACTACATCTCCCAACCGCTCCCAACCAGTATCTGCGGAAGCCTTCTTCTGACACAAATCCAGGAAGTGTACTGGAGGTCTGTCTGTCTATGGTCTTTCTGCAGCAGCCAGTTATCTCAACACATAAACATTGACAGCGCAGAATGGCGAAAGCTGCACTACGATGTATAGAGTGCAATGAAGATGCGAACGAGCTCCATCGTGATTACAGCAACGGGATTTTAAAAATTACCATATGTGTAAGCAAAACTCAAATATTTGTCCTTGTATATCAAGGTAGCTAACAGACTGGTGTTTACTGTTGTGTGCTGGCTATCTATCTGTCCTGTGATTCCATATGAAGAACGAAACACGTTTGTGATAAAAGAGAGGAGAAATAAAACAGCAGTGTGTCCTCACTCAAATGAACTGTCATGATGTAGCCTATAACAACCAGCTTCATGTGTTTTAGGACTCGTGTAAGAAGCCAGTGGACAAATACATTGAGTATGATCCTGTCATTGTTCTGATTGATGCCATCTTGTGCAAAATTCAAGCATTCAGGCACATTTTGTTCAACACAGAGGTCAATGTAAGTACTCTTTGGATATGTACAACTCAAAGATAGCTGACTTACTGCAGACAAAAACTGAAAGTTCTCAGAGTTTGTTGCTTTAGAGAATAGTGGAAAGTACTGTAAAACGTGTTTTCTGTTGTTCATGACTAAGTAAAGACTGAATCGAACTGCTAAAGGGCCAAAATCACTCAAGGTGAATCAGGGATTGGCTTCCCCAATGGTCGTTTTCATATTAGTTTTCAATTCCTAGTTTAATAGGCCATGCTCCTCTCTCATCATTGTTTATGTTATGGCTCACACATTACTCTGTCCTATAAGCACACAGATTCATGGTTCAAGGAAGCAGATGGTGACACATGTATTCAGATTATTAAGTATAATACGGCACCAGAGCGGCTTAGACGCAGACATGCAATCAGTCATGATACTTTTTGAATAACCCCCAGAATTCAGTTGTGACTATATTTCCTCAACGCATAGCTTTAGCCTCTCTAAAGTCTAAAGACGTGGCATCTATGTGTGAAAGTTCATTGTTGGGTTTTTTTTTGCCCCTGGCAGATTCACTGGAAGCTGTGTGTGTTCTGCCTCCTGTGTGAGGCGTATCTGAGATGGTCCCAGCTGCAGGGCTCTGAACAGACCAGTGACCCTGCTGACATCATCAGATACACCAGGGAATGGGACTTCTATAGCATGTTTGGACTCGCAGCTCTCGGTAAAACATCCCTCACCTTCAACATGCACCTCTAAATGTCACTCCACTCCCACAAAGCCAGGAATCCCAAAGACAGAATTTCCATATTATGATATTTAACATTCTGCAAGCAATTGTCTTGTATTTGCGAAGAAGACAATTAAGTAAAAAATAAAAAAATCCATTGTGGTCTTCATGGAGCTAAATGGAAGCACTGGAAAGAGAATATTAATAATACATAATAAATAAATAATAAAATAGAAATAAAGAAAATACTCACTCAGTCCTGGTATTATTTAGGAAAATACACAACACTCCGAAATGTCTTTGTCGCCTGCAGAGCTGGCTGTGTTCGTTTGTGGTGTGCTGGCCTGTCTGTGGCTGGTGGTGGGGCTGCGGGGCCAGGTGCTGGACACCCACCTGCTGGTCAAAGCCCTGCTGCTGTCCAGCTACGGCAAGGTGCTACTCATCCCAGCAGTCATCTGGGAGCACGACTACTCGCCCCTCTGCTTCAGCCTCATTAAGATCTTTGTGCTGACCTCCAACACACAGGCCGTCAGAGGTAACAGTTATGGTTACTGTTTAACATGTCCTGCTACAACACACAGGCTGTCAGAGGTAACAGTTACGGTTACTGTTTAACATGTCCTGCTACAACACACATGCCGTCAGAGGTAACAGTTACGGTTACTGTTTAACATGTCCTGCTACAACACACAGGCCGTCAGAGGTAACAGTTACGGTTACTGTTTAACATGTCCTGCTACAGCTCACAGGCCAGTACAGTCATGCATTTAAAGGAACACGCCAATATTTTGGAAAATGTATGGATTATTTATAGATTATTTATGGATGTTTTCTGTTCTCCCTCTATCCCAAATCCCTATGAGCCTCTAACCCAAGAACATTTTCTAGTACTGTGTGATAGACAATGAAGTTTTTTGAAATCCTTGAATAATTATCAACCCCCGATTATCACCATGTGGTCTTAGCATAGTCATCTGTGACAGAATTCTCAGAATTATTTCATAATGTCTTATTGCAAGGGACTTTAATGGCTTAACTGGGGGATGAGATTAGTGCCTGGAGGCATGATTTGCACCAGTAGGTGGCAGCTTCTGGTTAAGGACTGAAGCCCCAACTGCGTCAGTTCCATGGATGTGGTTCAAGCCCCCCCTTCACAAGACTCCAGTCAGACTTAGTCAGATTGGCAGTTTGGCAGTGCATATTCTACTTTAGGCACGGAAAACCAAATAAATCAGCACTCAGCCTCACACAAAGCTGTCCTTGTTATTTTGTCAGATAAGTAAACTGGAATGGCCATGCCCGTCGCACATCAGATTCCTCCTTGGTTCACTTAATGAATAAAACTGATTTAGTTAATAAATCAAATTGTAGCAGATATAGAACTTTATATTAGGCACTGGCTATTAACGTAACACAAGGCATGTTGTGTCCTTTATTGTGGTTTGGAACAATGAAAGTAATAATTAGTTACTGTTTATGAATGACTGCTTTGTTACTTTTTTTTAAATGGTTTTTACACAAATTAATTATGAGCCCATTTAGCTCTAAAGTAATCCCAAATACCCTTGGTGTTCATAGTTCGGAACTATGTAGTCAGAAGTAGTCAAAAATGAGTCACTAGGAAAAATAATATAATTTATAGCATTTATCAGCATGTTAAAGAACATGTGAGGCCTGAATGCCTTAAACAGAATTTGTAATGTAAGAATGTTAAGTACAACATTGTGACTAACATGATCCTATCTCCTTTAGTTCTACTGAACTGTGGCCGATGCCTTTCTCTGCTGGCTGTGATGTCTGGACTGTTACTGGAGTCCTGCGTTTCGCTGACCTTCCACAGGCTTGAGTGGCACACGCAGGACTTCCTACCACACCCGTGACCTAACGTCGACCCCTTCGACCTAAATTAGCTAAATTGCTAACTTTGTTTGCACCAGTATTCAGTTCTGTGGACTGGAACTAGTGGGGTTTACAGGGCTTCTACAGGGCCCTCGCCAAGGCAAACAGACAGATGAGGACAAGCAAGGGGATGATTACGGATGACCTCACAACAACTGGGCATTGTTTAGAGTGCTATTAGCGTGGGGCTGCTAAAGATTCCTGAGGTAATTTAATAAACTTGCACCAGGAAGGTTTGCTGAGTGAGATACAGTTGTATTCTACCATAACAATAACTTACAACCTTATAACACATGGCAGAAACACATAAACATTATATATATATATATATATATATAAATTGTTTAAAAATATTATTATGTATGGTATGTTTTAGTGTATTATTTCACACAATTCTACTTTTCTACAATTAAAATTATGTTGAACTTTTCCTCAAGTTGTTTGATGTCAAGTTAATATCGCACCTCACAGCTTGTCATATGTTGACATGCATGCTACAGTCATCTGTTATATCCTGTAACACTATACTTTGCATGCAGTAGTTGGTGTGATTATAAAATCACAGCAAGCAACTGTGGGCAGTGTTTTCAGTGAAATGCTAATATAAGACAAGTCACTCTGAGAGGGCTCTATTTGACCCACATGCCAGGCAGAAACTTTGGAACCAGGGCTATGGCAAGAACTCTCAGAATGTGAAAACAACGCAGCCATATCATATAAAGGAAATATGCAGAAATTATTTTGACATTTTGTCAAGAGTAAGTTCGGAAGGATTGTAATACATTTAAGTGGTCTATAAACACAAAGTTATCACTCCACCTTCAATGAATGGTTCTGCGTTTGCTGCCTTTGAGAATCACATGTTGTGACAAGTCTTTAGATAGTTGAGAGAAGCAGCTTGCTTGGTTTCAGAGGTCTGAAGTTTTAAGAAGATGTCAGAGTCTTGCCAAAGGATACCAGGTGGTAGAAAGTAACAAAAAATATGTGTTTTACGTGATTTATCTTTGTGCGTCACAGAGTGGATAAACTCAGCATTTCACGGGTGAGAGACGATGCAGATTGGCCATAAAATCTTTAGCTCAGCATTAGTCTGAGGGCACCAATACCGCAATATTGCTGATGTTCAGGTAAATGAATGCAATGAGATAAAGCCAGCGAGCTAGCTAGTGGTTAACCTTAACTTCAGGACTTCATCTTGATCTGTATCTTGCCTGAGATCAGTTAACACCATATTACTGCCCTGAAATATAGCACTTGGTGTTTTAGTAAGCTATTGTTTATTCTCTTGTACTCTACATAGGTGTAACATGAGGACCATTTCCCTGTTGAGAGAAATGTCATGTTCAATTCTCAGTCACATGTTTTAAATCATTTTATGTTTATTTAAAATTCACACCTTGTGTCCTTTTGCCAAAACAGCCTATTGTATATTTCAATGGACATTACACTCCATCACAAAATGTGCCACATTCACCAGCTAAATAAACAGCTCTAGAGATGCAGGCTCTTTCACTCAGAATGGTGCCTTTCTAGGATGTGTGTGTGTGTGTGTGTGTGTGTGAGTATGTGAGTAAAGCACTCAGTGGGTAATTGTAGAGCTGTGTTTTGAAAGACATTCCTTAGCTTGGAAAGTTGGCCACTTTGCCTCAAAGACAGGACATGAGTCTGGCTTGGGGGTATAGACCCATTCAGCCTGGTTTCCTCCTCCCTGTAATAAGCCTCTCGAACCCAGCATGCCTTAAGGTCTACCCTTAGAGCTGGTGTTGGGGAGGGCGAGGAACCAGTCGTTTGCTGAATTAAAAGTGTGTGCTGGGCACTGCTGGCTCCAAGGCTCCCAAGGCCATGAAGCAGCAGTTGTACACAATCTGTATAATCAGATTAGCATAACAAGAATCACATCAAAGCCATGTTTGCCACATAGAGACTTAGAGTCCAACCAGGGATTGCTTCAGAGAAAACATTGTACTTTTCTAAATGCAAATTAATGAGTAATGGGGATTAAATGCTTCTTATCAAACACAAAGCTGGACGAAGTACACAATTCCATTACTTAAGTGAAAGAATAGGTACACTATGTCAAATATTACTCCAATACAAGTGAAAGTTGCTAAGTCAGATGTTTACGTAGTTAGAAGTTGAAGTACAGAAGTACTTGCTTTTAAAAATACTTAAAGGTGCCATGTGTAATGTCCGCCAAAAAATCAATTCATACTTCACATTCCATACAAGATGGGGGCAGTATACCTCCAGAAAGTGAGTTGGTCTTCCCTAGAGTAACAACCGAGAAACGTGTATTGCAGTTTGGCTGGCGGTTTTGTTGCCCGCATACCGCCAACCATGGCCGAAACTGGTATTATGACACCTGTCGGGCTGTGGCTAGTAACTTAGCATGCTAATTCAGGTTGATATCTCTGCAGCACTATACCTTGTCATTTTTTTTATGACATCATCGCCCTTATTTCTTCTCATTCTTTTGATGCGTGTAGCTCATTTTTTGGATATTTTTACCTCAATTCTTACACATGGCACCTTTAAGTATTCAGAAGTACAAGTATTTTTGGTCGGTCATAGGACTTGTTCAAATGGATTCAATAATATAATTTAAATCATTATTCATTCTCTGTTCACAAATCTAAAACATTTTTACTGCCGAATACAAAACCAGATAACTCAATTATGAGTAGATTATTTATCATGTAATATAAGCTAAAGATCTAGCCTTGTGGTGAATGACTAATTTCATTCCAATTTTGCAATGATCATAGAGGATAGCCTGGTTAACACCAGACCACTTCTCAAATCTCAATTGCTAACAGGTTCATCCGGGTTCTACCAGGCTACATGGAGGATAAGAATCTGTTGTCAACATCATTACAATTCAGCTGTTACAGTTCAAATTTAACTATTGAAAAAATAAACTTCAAGATGGTCTATCGCATTATTGCATTTAAAGAATCAAATGTGGTTAAAGTATACTTCATGTGGTTAAAGAGTACTTCATGCTCATATTTCAAATGTAGTGGAGTCAAAAGTACAGTATTTGTTTTTTTAAATGTAGTGGAGTAAAAGTCAGAGGTTTCCAAAAATATTAATACTTCAAGACAAATCATATGTACAGTAATCAAGTAAAGTTACTGTCCACCTCTGATCAAACATCACTGGAATTCAACCTGGTCTTTTTATGTGTGGATCAACCAAAATAGTTTTGAGGTGAAATCATGGCAATATGAACACCATATTCCTATGTGTCACAAAGACTACGAGAACATTCCCTGACTGGGTAGACTGGCTAACGTCATACCCTCATCTCAAATGAGACGGGGTCTGGGAACTAGGCATTCATTTTCTCGTATTTGAAACGTGGTTTACGAATGCCCAGAGCCGTTTATTGGGCGCTACGAATGTCTATCAAATGCGTCTGTACGTAGCTCATAATGGCTTCGGTGTGCCGTCATCGTCTTGCTGCCCTCCCTCCTTTCTGTGATTGGTCCCCTATCTCAGGTGAAAATGCTCCATGGTGTCCAGGCTGCCTTGCAGCGCGAATTAAATCGCGCGCGCAAGGCAGCATGGGAAAACCCAGGCTACTGACTGGGCTTAATACTTGGAACATCATGGAAAAGATACAGTGGGCCACAAAAGATCTTTGCTTGGCTTTCAGTTGGAAGCCTTCAGGGCAGGATATTGAGAATCCATACACAATAGGTGGCACAAACAGGATGATTAAGTGGAAGTGGCCCTCCCCCATTCTTTGTTTCGGCTGTCACAGAGCACAAATGAGGCTTATGAATTGTATAGTATCCATGTTCTGGGCCTTGAGGGTGTGGCTGCTATAGGCCAGTTATGACAGCTTATAAGATGGTAAACAGACGGTAATGGTAAACCTTTCAAATAACAATTAGTGTTTACCTCAGTGTTTGCGAAAGATACTAAAACATCACTTGCAAAGAAATGTTTCCTGTGAATTGTTATATGACCACATTAAATCACACATATTTCTAATCCTGTCACAGGCCTTGAGGTGTATACTTTGAAGATGTTTTGTGCTGAGATCCTTAAGGACAGAGTGCAGGTTGCAGGGTGTGTCCTGGCACCCAAACACACAAGCCATTAGCTGGTGCCATGAATTGCCCTGACACATTGAGACGCTTACCTTGGATTTCCATTTCAATGAAGATTAAGCTAATCCAGCACAATCTCTTGTACAGGTGCTTTTAGAGACCCTGCAAAGCTGGCTAGACCTGGAGGTTGTTGGCACAAGCCAAGGGCAGGCCAGGCACCCAGACCCTTGGATCAACAGTACAAAGCAAACTCTTATTTGCAGAAATGCTCCTGATTATGTGCTCTGTTTCATAACACATTTTGAGTTCTTCAAAGAGACATGGCTAACAGCATGTTCAGTGAAGATAACAGGGTAGCCAATCAAGTGTTGGCAAACACAGATCACATGGTTTGCTTGTAAATCCCGGTGCCCGATAAAGAAATACCTCAAACACAGTAACCTTCTGCAACAGCTCCAATATGCTTTGGCATTTTGATACCACACATTCCTGCAGTTTGTACTCTAATGGAAGTTAGCACACTGCATTGCTAAGTGAGAACCTTAAGCAGATACAAAATTTCAATGTTTCATTCATGTCTAAGTCAGTGTTGTATACAAACTGAATACAGACAAAGTCTCGTAATAAAATTATTTATTTAATCAGTAATTATATTGTATCACGAGAGAGCATAAAAAACAATCTTCCAAACAAAACATACAGTAGTATGGTCATTCTTTGAAGGAGAAATAAATATGAGAAATATGGAATGAAACCTAAATTAATCAAATGCCTGGGAGAAACAAGCTATGCAAATCATAATTTTGCAACATTTCAAACCTCATAAATAGAAATGCTTTTCTCCATACTTTCTTATCAGGGGTTTCCCCTCAGAAGTAGCGCTGAAGACTAAGAATTGAATAGGACACCAGAAGTATTAGTACACACTTCAGATTGCTATTTGACCTTTGATGTACAGTGGACTGCATACAGACAACCACAACCTGTATTGTGATTGTAAATCCAAAGTTTGTGAGATTAAAAATCCCAAACTCCAAAGTCAGGATTTAGCTATAGTTAGAGTGCAAGTCTGCTGCTGGTGAATTCCTACATTAAGCTCATCTGAGATCATTTTTTCCAGTTTTCTGCATTCTGTGGTCCCATTGAATGAGTGGATGACTTGGTTCAACAAAAGTGCTGTAGGTTTGAAGGGGCCAGCAACAGCAACAGCCATGGTTTAAGTCCATGGCAGAAAGGCACAGAGTGAAAAAATTTCTGTTGCCGAGGACACAAAAAGCCTGGTCAGTCAACAGAAAAACAATTAGCTGTTCTCTATTGTGTCTCGGCTCCCCAGAATTCTAGGAATCCATTCATTCAAAATGAGAATGTTTGTCAAAACATCAATGTTGGTGGGCTCTTAACTTTAACAGTTCATTCCACATTTACCACTACAAACATAAACCAGCTGAAGAGAAATGGCAAAACTGCCTCTACTTCACATGAAGGGAAAGGAGAGGGGAATCAACTAACACGCAGATGCACTGAATGTTTAGGAAACAACTCAACCATGATGGCAGAGAAGACTGAATTCGATGATGGATGTAGCAGTGTGCAGAAGCAGGTTTCGGTAATCATTCCAAGTGCTCAAAACCACCGTCATGTTACATTTTACACTCAAGAGAAATTTTTGCCTTCGATATTCGTACAAAATATCCACCCTGTCAAACTGTACAGTCGATCACAGCATAAGACTCATTTGCGGAAGATACTAAAACATCACTTGCAAAGAAATGTTTACAGACAATACATTGGAGGTTATCATCATCATACAGCATTATGTTTGTAGCAATAATCCTTAGCAAAACATGTAACAGTTTCTTTGGTTACTGTACCTTAAATTGAACTTGCTTCAAACAATACTCTTTAAAAGGCTGTATACAATCCGTTTCACATTTACAGTTTGCATGAACAAACTTATAAGCTATTATAGGCTTATATAATTGTCATTCAGAGGTTAGCTTTTTATGATTATGCTGTTAAGAGTGACAAAACTGATGTTAGTGGAAGACAGAAAAAGCACCATACACTTTGTGTGGTGGGAACGAATACACCTGCATGAGCTCACCAAGGAATTCAATTAAGGCCCCCCCTCCCTCCCTCCCTCCCTCCCTCCCTCCCTCCCTACACAATATGATACGACTTGCACAGGACTACACTTATAGGAGAAAGACATGATCTCACATCTCCGTTTTATGTGATAACAACTATGTGTTCAATAGAGGAATACACTGCTGGGCTAGCACGTTGCAAATGAGAAGAGGCGCTGCCCAAATCAGCTCAAAGGAAGAGAGGTGGAGAAGCACATGTGTGCGTACCCTGATTTCACATGTGCTCATTCCATCGATCCAGCATTTTTAGTCATTTCACATTTCTCCAAGCTACACCGGCTACACCCAGCCGTGACGAGCACTCCAGTTTCCGCATGGTCACAGTTGTCGCTTGCAACTTGGCAAGATTGTATTATTAGCTTAGCTTGTGTAGATAACGGTGACTGTTCCCCACTCCTTGTCTATATCAACTGATGTTATACAGTAATGTTTACACAGAGTCATCCGTGGAGATTCTGTTTGTGTTACACTGTAAACATGATTACTGGAGATGTGCTAGACACTCCTCCCAAGCAAAACATTTTAAAATGTCTTTAGAAAGAAAGAAAATAATAATAATAAATCACAAGAAAAATACTATATTGTTATATACTGTATAATAAATAATCGACCTTTGTTTATACCTTTATAGAAAAGTCTGCAGAAAAGGAGGTCAGCAAAATCAAAATGCAGACACCTCTTTTCTAAAACAAAACATAATCAAAATCAAACAAACAAACATAAACAAACAAGCTCTAAAGTTGAGCAGGCTGACTTGATCTCCGGCACCAAGCATATCTTGTACTGGAGGCCTCTCTCAGATGGTGATGTGGAAAGAGTCATGCAGCCACTTGTCCTTGGCTCCATTTTGGGGAGAGGTATCGCTCCCTTCTGGCTGCTCAGTAGGGGTTATGCTTGAATCCTGGAAGTATTCGTCGTCCTCGTCAAAGTAGCCATTCTCATAGGGTCCGTCGGCACTGGAACCGGCCGTAAGGTCCTGACAACTGCCCTTGTACTCCTGAATGGACTCATGGAGTGACCAGAGCTGACACAGCAGGGACATATCCTGCTGCCGCAACCCCACCTGGAAAAACAGCCTGTGTGAGCAAACTTGTGCCGAATTCCCTCAAGGGAGCTTGAAGCTGCACCTCGAGGGCAAGATGACTAAAACAGCAGAGAAAGCTGAACTTGAGATCAAAGACTTCAAACACTAAACACAGGGAGATCCTGGTGCAGTTTTGCATGGCATGCATACAAGTTCTGTTTATGAATATGCTATGATCTACTACTCCTGAGCCAGGCTCTATAATCTAGTCTATAAACTGTTTACAAACATATGGTAGAAAGATAATCAAGCTTTCACCATCTAGCCTACAACTGAACAGGTTTAGTCGACCAAACATGGAACCAAATAATCTGATCTGCTATAGTCTGATTTAGATCAGTGCTGTTCCCCAGCCAATGTAAGACAATTCTCTCATCATTACTAATGTAGTTGGCTAATAAAAAAAAATCGTGGGTGATTACATGTTTATCTCGTGATTGTCGAACAGCTGTTGCTTTTCATTTCACCGTTCCAGTACAAACAAAAACGAATTTAGGTTATAGCCTTCTCGCTGTAGCCTACTGATGAATAGGCTACCGCAATATCATACATTGAACTTACCATTTCTTTTCGTAGAAGAGCCAGGGCTGCATCAAGGTTGGCAGGTTTATTTGCCAGCAAATTGTCTGCGTTACTACGGCCACGGCTTAGGTCGTCTTGGATCATAGTCTTCTTTGCGTACATCCTCTCCATCTCTCTCCAAGAGCCGCCGCTTGAATTCAGCAAGCCGCTTAAGCTCTTCGGCAGTGGGGGTAGTCCCTCGATGCAGGCCAGCGTTCCGCCTGCTGTGTTGTTCGATGATTTACCATTCATCTTACACTTTAGATACACCGACTACAATCGTACTTTATGGCGGTGTGAAGAAATAACTTTAACTCTGCGATGAATCACTGCATTTAGCCACGACCTACGCGACGCCCTGACGAAAATACCGAGCAACAGCAGGGCGCTTCCCAACACGCTCCACAACAACTCTTCCTGCCCTCCTAGCGTCTACCCGCACTTCCTGTCTCTTTAATTCTGTTCAAGCCTGACTGGGCGTCACCCTGGGTGACGGAACAGGAGAGAGTGGTTGAATATTCATGAACAGCTTATCGCCTAGCTGTGTTCAAAATGTGGTGTAACGGAGAGAAATGCACCAAACAACACAAACGCGAGTGCGCATGGAGATGTAGGTCTGTCATGAATGGCGGTCCATTAGCCTAACTGTATGTACAAAAAAAAAGCTAATAAAAAAAAAATTCTCTCAAGAATAACCTATGTGAATGGCTCACATAGCATTTTGAAAGTCGCTCTGCTGATTTATGCTGCTATTTTTGAGTAGTCCATTTTGGTAGGATAGAGAGAGGGTGATAATGTGCATTGTAGGCCCAAATGTCATTCTTAGATTTCATTTATGTAATAGACAATCCATTTCACATGTGTGCACTGTGTACATAGGCCCACCCTCACACTTCTTGTGACAAAAATGTGAACTAGTCTCCAGTGTCAAAAGACAGATGGTGAGCTGTCCAGCCCCCTCGACCTCTCCCTGTCCAACAACAAACCCCTTCCAAACAAAGAGACAATGCTCTCTGGAGTGTCATGCGTGGACCATAGAAAGGGACGTGACAACATGAAGTAGTGTCGCGACAACTGTTGAATTAAAAGCAGGGTAGCCTATTCCCAATCACAAATGACCTCAGCAGCCCACACCATAAAATAAATATGGGACGAAATGCAGAAAGGAATATGTAGTCTTCACTTTGCTAGCAATGACTACCCTACATGTGTGACCATGCAGACAGGCATGTTAAAACAGAGTTGTTTAGGAGGAGACATGGGCTCCCACTCCCATTCACCCAAACTAGTGCATCGCCTGAAAGTTGCATGACATTGTAACAATGAATTCCAACACAGGTGCAGGTCTGCATGGGCAGATGGTGGTCAGAGATCCAATCTGCAGTGATTTTCTGTCAAACATCAGGCCTGTGCGTGTGATTCTGAATAGCTTTCTTAGCCGTCTCAAAAAGGACACCAAGGTCTATTCAAAGCCATTAGAGCATGCAGAAGCATTAAAGGGACGCATTCAGGGTGGATGTTAATGCTTCCAGTCAATTTAACAAACATCTTAAGAAAGAAATGATACATGGCAGATATTGAGAAGGTGGAACAGATGTTCAGAAAGACATACAACACAAATGTGTATACAAACATTAGTAAAACATTTATTTATACTGTTTATGAAACAACACAAACAGAACAGAGACACATAACATATCAAACTGTAAGAACTTTAAGTTGCTGCTTACTGATTCAATTAAAAATAATAAGAAAACATTATTTATTGCAGATATACTTATCCTTAAAAAAAAAAAAAATTCTCATGAGGTAGAACATCATTCCCCAAAGTGCCTCTTAAACAACAGCTATTATTATATCAAAGCCAGTAACAATCAATGTGTTAAAGGGAAACTCTTCACACTATGCACCTTTGCCAAATGCAGCAATAACATTATCATTATCCATTATCAAAACATCCCTCATCCTAATCTGAAGCGGTCATTCCACACTGATTTAGTGCTGTTACATGTGGCACCACACAGTGGCACAACTGATGATGGCAGCGTTGAAATACCCTACAAACTGACCTTTCCACATGCTAGATGACTCCTCAAAGCCAGCTGAAACGAACAGCATGCAAGAGTGAAATATAATACTACCTAGTCAGCAAAAAAATGGCAGGCTCTTCCTAGGCAAAACCTGAGACTGCAGTGCCTGAAAAAAGAGCAGCAGTCTAGCCCACTGCGGAAGAGAAAACCAATACATCCCCAATGATACGTGGAATAATTTTGAGTGCAAATCAGTTTCTAAAATGAACCTGCAGATTCACTGCTCAAAGTCAAAGTCAGAGATACCCTGTAAAGTGCAGGACAAGCACACAATCCTGAGATCTGCAGGGTTGTGCTAAACATGACTGAGATCTGCAGGGTTGTTCTAAACATGAATGATGGCAGTATAGCTCGAACATTAACTGACCAATTATGTAAACAACTGCCTCCACATGAAAGCATGTGTCCACTACTGTGAAGCTTTGTGAAATATGGCTGATCCAACATGATCATTTGGCTGGCTGGAACAAGGCTTTTAATTGGTCTCCTTTTTTGCTCTCTTTTGTTATGATAAGGCATTATATATATAAATGGCTGTGGTACAGCTCAACTACCATATTGTTCAGATTCACACTTTTCCCCGTTGCCACTCTGGTTTCTAATACAGAGCTCTCCTTTGGGGATTTTATAAAGAAGGCAGCAAAATGGAACCCTTGAGAATAACTCTTTTGCCTAACGAGTATGCATCAAGTTTCATGTGTCAACCTTAGAGACAAGAGTCTAGATGGTTATTGATTTCTACTTCAGGCACTTTGGCCTGGCACACAGGGCAGTTCACCATGATCCGGTCCATGCTAATGGGGGCAGTCTGTGGTGCTGCAGTTCGCCCTGCAGAGGGAGCTGGTGAGGCAACTTGGCCCTCCGCTTTAATGTTCTGAGATGACGACGGCTTAAAGTATTTGGAGATTTGTGAAGAGGTACCATCATCCAGTGGTCTTTTCCTGGACCCTGGAGTTGTGTTACCTGACTTCTGGGGGCTTCTGGGCAGCCTTGGATTAAATGGATCCACAGAGCCCAGTTTTGACCCTCCTGCATTGCTCGTCTGTGGTCGGTCAAAAGGCCTTGATGCAAAGGGACTTTCATGTAAGACTGGCTGTGTTGCAGCCCCCGAGGTGGAACTGCTGCTGGCTAAACCATGAGTGTTAGCATTATCACTGAATGGTGTCCTGCTTTTGGAAGAGGTTTCTGAAGCACTAACATTGCTCTTTTTAGGTGAAGTCACGTCACCAAAGATGTCCTGAAATGCAAGTTTGGTCTTAAAATGATCTGACAGCTTCTTGGTTGACTGTCCATTTGGTTTGTTGATAGGAACAGGTGAGCCATTGATGTTGACAAAGGCTTTAGGATTGGCTATTGATTTCTTCACTGGATTGGTCACAGTGCTGGTGCTGGGCCTCTTGGAACCACTCTGACTTTGCCAATAGCCGATTTCTTTGATTTCAGGAGACTGACTTCGGGGAGACACCTGTGGTTTGGGAGGAATGTGAGCAGGGTTTGAGGGACTTTGCCAGGGAGGTTTCTGAATGGAGCTTGATGACTGTGAGCTTCCTCCAAGCACAAAGCCTTTCCCACTGAATGCAATGACGTTTCTAATATCCTGTGATCCGGATGCTGTAAAAAGAAAAATACTAGAACTGTAATGAACACAATTAAAGCAGCACTAAAGAAGATTTGCTCTCGAAGTTCCCCTACAGTTGAGAATATAATACAGATGTAATCCTCCTACAGCAGTCTGTCGAAGGATATCTCTGAAGCATAGCAGCTCTTTTCCATTTCGATTTCAGAGGGGGGGGGTTCTAGGTCAGTAATCGTCTTTAGAGGGCCGCTCAGACAATGGCAGAAGTACCGTTCGTCATGTTATGAGGTTATGTGCCATTAAAATGATTTTGGAAACCTTATGTTAAGGTAAAAAAACCTCTTAAGTGTGCCTTTAATGTAAGACATGCTGAAGACATGAAGACTGCCCTCTAGCGTTAGCATTATCTGATCACACATCAACACTGATGCCCTCAACGCAGTCATTGGTTGTGTTGAGCAGCGCTGCTAACTGTACTCCTCTGTCTCTGAGAGGCGGTGGTACTAAGGAGCTGGGCTAGCATGCAGTAGTCTGAAAAGTTGTGGGTTCATTTCCCGGCTTCCACCATTGTGCCCTTAAGCAAGGCACTTAACCCCAAGTTGTTCCGGGGACAATGTGATCCCTTGTAATACAGTATAGCTGACATATGTAAGTCACTTTGGTCAAGAAGTGTCTGCTAAATGTAATGTCATGTAAAAAATGTAATGTAAAAGTAAAATTGATCATATGAAGCCCAGCCTATGCCAGCTAAGCAATTGTGGGTCTTTGATTAGGTTTTTGCTGGTTTGGATATCGGCCTTACTGGAACGGTCTGTAAATGGACCTGCAGAGTATATCCAAGTTCGCTAACAGGCTCGTCTGGGTTCACCTAGGCTAACCAACAGTCACTCTATATTGATCTATTGTCCACCAATAGTCATGGTGGGAAACCAAGGGAGCACACATTCTGATGAAAATGTGCATCTCCAATCTCAGTCACGTTACTGTAGACATGTAAATGCATTTAGATAGATAGATAGATAGATAGATAGATACTTTATTGATCCCCAGGGAAAATTCAAGATTTTTTAAATGAATGAATGTAAATGTAAAATTACCTATAGCACTGCTCGCAGGCTTGCTCCCACTTGAGGGATTTTTCTGTGGCTTGTTGTCCTTATCCTTGTTATCATTTTTGCCCTTCTTCCCATAGCCCTCTGGTTCTTTGACCTTCGTGTAGGTGCCCCCACATGTGCGTTGGTGGTCATTCCACCAGGGGTCCCTTGGGGAGGGGGCGCGGTTCATGGCTCTCTTCACAAAGCCAAAATAGGGCTTACGGTTCTGACACGGGCCACTGCAGCGCCACCAGTGCTGGCGATACACATCAACCTCTTCATGGAAGCTGTGGTAGACCTAGGATTAGACCAGTTCAGTCAGTAGGCTGATGAACGTGAAGAAAATAAAATTACTGCTTACTTACTAGTGGTAACACTAACTGAGGACAGGTCATCTGATGCGCTTATGAAATCAAAGCAAAATATAGCTCTAGTCTTTTGACTACTTTGTACTTTACCAATGATGGCTAAGAATCAAACAATGCATTGCTTACTGTTATTTTTGTCCCAGTGGCTTGGTTGATTCTATTCATGTGCTTGCAGAACTCTGGCCCATGACCGTCTCGGTCCCGGTTGTTTTGGGTCACAAAGAGCAGAGCATGGATCATCTCATGCAAAAGTGTCTAGAGGAGGGATATTCAACAAAATAGAATTCTTAGAGACAAGAGATACTTGGGTAAGGTAACTCAGAGACAAGAACTCAAGACCATTTCCACAGTTTTTAGGACAATGCTGTTGAGTGACGTAGCCTAACCATACTGTACTTGTCTGCTACAGCCTAGCATGCCTCAACTCACTTGAACTAGGTCTCGACGTGGCCTGAGTTTCAGAAGTGGTTCACTGAGACGGATGGAGCACAGGCCGCCCCTTCCTTCGTAGGAACACACACCAGCACATCTATTCCGGATAAATAATTGACAACCATTAAAAACCATACACACATATTATGATATGCACGCTCTGATATCAAGTCAAGAACATATGTACGTCTGGACAACATCACTTTGTTATGACCTCAAAATATGTGGACACGTTACACTTACAGTGTCATTCGAGGGCTCCATTTGACTTCTACTCCACTGAGCTTTCCCCAAAAAAACATATCATTAAATTCAAGGAACATCGATCGAACGTCAGGGCTTGGGTCAATCGTTTCCCACGACTCGTCCACAATGGACATCGGTCTCTCGGGCGACACATTCTTTGGACGCGAGTAAGGAATGACACTCTTGGAAGATTGACTTAATTGAAAATAATCATCAGTTGATGCTGACACTTCACAATCGAATTGCTCTTGTAACTGAAGGGCAAGTAGAAAATCCTGGTCTTCCATTTTTAAGATGAAAATAGGCCTTGTCGGTGATGAGATGACTTTTCCAGTTACAAAAGAGCTAACCTAAACGTAAACTTGGCTAACATTAACCTAGCCAGCTAACACCCGTGTCATAGCCAGTATGTCAACGTTAGCACGCATGTGGCTGACTTTTTACTCAGCACTGGGTTTCTACAGTCACAAGTTCAGGTGAACATGCCGCAAATAAAAGCTGCCCTGACAAGATATTTAGTGGTAAATCATCTTCGGGCTCTCTCTACCGAACCCACACAGCCATTTCAAAGCGGTCTCATCGCAAGGAGAACCATGGGATATGTTGTTTTGATCACGTCAAAATGTTGTCCAATCAGGAGCGTTCCTGGTATATGACTAATATATTTATTTTAATTTACCATAGAATTATAAGTCAACAAATGAATATATTTCTAAATATATTACATATAACTATTCGGGAAAATATCACAAAAAAAGAATATCTAGTGGATTATTTTGGCTATTGAAATATCCGGTCTCGTGTTACAAACGGGATAATGCACTTCCTGTTGTCGGGACTTCCTTGTCAGCTGTAACGTCCATTGAACTAAGTAGTCATTTTGCTCTGGTTTTCTGTATAGCTGAGTTCGTTTTAGTCCCAGAAATGTCAGACACGCAAAACAGACTGCGTAAGCAGTTGGAATCGCCTAATTTTGATCCGCAAAATTATGTGAAGCAGCTTTCTCAGCAGTCCGATGGCGACAGAGACCTGCAGGAGCATCGGCAAAAAATCCAGAATCTGGCAGACGAGACAGCACAAAATTTGAAGAAAAATGTTTATAAAAACTATAGACAGTTTATCGAAACGGCTAAAGAAATTTCATATCTGGAAAGTGAGATGTATCAATTAAGCCACATTCTTACGGAGCAGAAGAGCATTATGGAGAGCATAACTCAGACACTCCTGTCAACAGACAAAGACGAAACTGCTAAGGAAATGCTGACAGCATTCCCCAAAGAAACAGAAGAGGTAAAACAGAGAACCCTTACAACACTACTCGAGAAAGTCGAGGGATGTAAAAATATAATGGAGACCCCTGGAAGGTATTTGGTGTATAATGGCGACTTGTTCGAGTATGATGTGGATAATATGTCTCAGATCCAGAGAGTGCACGCCTTCCTCATGAACGACTGTTTGCTTATTGCTACATGGTTACCCAACCGGCGCGGTGCAGTGAAATATAAATACAACGCACTCTATGATCTGGAGAGCTTTGCCGTAGTAAATGTCAAAGATAACCCTCCTATGAAAGACATGTTCAAAATCTTGATGTTCCCAGACAGTCGCATTTTTCAAGCAGAAAACAGTAAAATAAAGAAAGAATGGCTGGAAATTCTTGAGGAAACTAAGAAGAAAAAGGTGGTCAAAGAAAGGCACAAGAAAGAAGAGGAGGTGCCTAACTCCCCTGTGAGGCCAGAGGTGTCCACCAATCCTTTTGATGTAGATGAACCTCTGGAATCTGAAGAAGCAGTGGACCTGAGCCCAGAGTGGATACAGGAGCTTCCAGAGGATCTTGACGTCTGCATAGCTCAGCGGGACTTTGAAGGAGCTGTGGATCTTCTGGACAAGCTCAATGAGTACTTGAAGGACCAGGCCGTTACTCCACGCGTTAAGGAGTTGAGGGGGAAGGTAGACGAACGAGTGCGCCAGCTCACCGACGTGCTTGTGTTTGAGCTTTCGCCTGACCGCTCACTGAGAGGAGGACCGAAAGCAACACGGAGGGCAGTGTCTCAGCTCATCCGGTTGGGTCAGTCAACAAAAGCCTGTGAGCTGTTCCTCAAGAACCGGGCTGCAGCTGTGCAAACAGCCATCAGACAGCTCCGCATCGAAGGGGCCACACTGCTCTATATACACAAGCTCTGCAACATCTTCTTCACCAGTCTGTTGGAGACCGCAAAGGAGTTTGAGATGGACTTCAAGGGCAATACCGGGTGCTACTCCGCATTTGTAGTCTGGTCACGCTCCGCCATGAAGATGTTTGTGGATGCTTTCAGTGGGCAGGTGTTTGACAGCAAGGAAAGCCTCTCCACTGCATCCGAATGTGTAAAAGTAGCCAAAGAACACTGCACACAGCTCAGTGACATCGGCCTGGACCTCACCTTCATACTCCAGTCCTTGCTTGTGAAGGACATCAAAGCAGCCCTTATTAGCTACAAGGACATCATCATTGAGGCCACCAAGCACCGCAACTCGGAGGAGATGTGGCGAAGGATGAACCTCATGACCCCTGAGGCACTCACCAAGCTGAAGGAGGAGATGCGGAGCTGTGGCATCGGCAACTTTGAGCAGTTCACCGGAGACGACTGCTGGGTGAACCTCAGCTACACGGTCGTGGCCTTCACCAAGCAGATGATGGGCTTTCTGGAGGAGGGCCTGAAGCTTTACTTCCCGGAGCTGCACATGGTCTTCCTGGAGAGCCTGAGGGAGGTCATCCTGGAGGCCACTCAGCACGTCGACTACAGCCTGCGCTGCGAGCAGGAGTCGGAGAAGAAGGCTTTCATCATGCAGAATGCTCTCTTCCTCCACGAGATGGTCCTGCCCGTGGTGGAGAAGAGGTTTGAAGTAGGGGTGGGGAAGCCGGCCAAGCAGCTCCAGGACCTGAAGAAGAACCTGCGGCCCATGCGTGTCAACCCAGAGAGCACCATGTCTGTAGTGTAGTGTAGTGTAGTGTAGTGTAGTGTAGTGCAGGGGTTGACTAATGAACTGATTTTAATGTCCTTCTCACTATTGCTGTATATCTTCTTCCCTTCAAAGCACCTTTATCCTGCTCACAAATGTATTCTTTACCCAGCAGTGAAACATTTACTGAACAAATATTTAAGACTTGGAATGTTATTCATATGCCATATTAATTTTAGTTATTCATTTCAATTATGTAGTGTTCCGTATGAACACTGCTTGTGTGTCTTAATGTCATGCCATGCTTCAAAGTGATTAAAACACTATTTGTAAAATATAGTACAAATATAGTACACAATATTCTGTATTATTTTTGCCAGTGTGAGTTTAAGAAATAGCTCATTTGTAAAACACTGAACATAATGTCTAAATCTGCCAGTTTATCATGTAAGACCCTAAGCATTTCAGGAATATTAAAACAAAATCTTAATGCTTTCTAATGGGTGTGTTTTTAATCATCTTTAGTCATCTAAAGCTCAGTCAGATGAAGGAGGATGTCTAAACGGGATAAAGCATGCTTTTCAGAGTAAACCCCTCTTTCCAAGGAACAACTTTCATGGCTAAAATATCAAGAGGAGAGAGATTTGAAAATCATAACGTTTGGTTATAATCTTCTTAAAGAAATGTTGATGTTGTCAAAACAGCACACGTTTTAAAATCATAATCTCTATAAAACAAAGCAGGCTTTTTGCATGAAGACTGCTGAAGTGCGTGTGAGAGTGGGCTAACTCAATCATAAATATATGTTGTGAAAGTCTATATTGGTCATTTTTAGATTCCTTGTGTCATGTTTGACAAATTGAATCACTTGGATTATTTCAGAGCAAAAATGAGCCTTAATAATACAAAGGCTCAGTTTAGTTGTTTTGATTATTCCTTTTCTTCCATGTGTCCCTTTCCTATTTCATCACCTTGATGCTTTTTTGGGTTCTAGAGATTCATATCTTTCATCAAATATTCACAAAGACTGTGTTTGTGTTATTATGATCGCCACGCAGTGAAGCGGCGGTCTTATAGGTTTAGTCAAGAGATTTTTTTCTTCCAGATTTTTTTTTCTTCAGTAATTTTGTGTCAACGATTTACGGGAAACTGAAAGACCGGCCATGAAACTTGGTGGACAAGTCGCCCCACAAGGATGACATGGAACCAGTCACCCCCCCCCCCCCCCACCAGACTGGACTCCCAAAAGGAGGGTAGGGCAGACACAGTTTTCTGTGAATATCTCGAGAACCGTAGGGATACCATAGGATAACCAATTTGATTTTGTATGTTGGCCTCCAGGGGCCATGTCAACACATCCCATGTCCACTCATTTGATGTATAGCACCACCTAGTTAAAAATGAAAAAGAAAAAACGAGGCATTGTAATTGCAGGTATCTTTGACTGACAGGTTCAAAAGTGCACAGAATTTAAGCAAAGTAGGATCATTATGACACCCTCTGAATGCCTGCCAAATTTGGTGGAATTACGTTCATGGGGGACCATACAATAATTGAATATTATGTGTACATATGTATGCACACACACACACACACACACTCTTGAACAGTTGCAAACACACATATAAAGATATGTACACACATGCAGGCACACACACACACACACATAAAAAACACACACACCCCATTACCCCCACACATAAACTCACAAGCGTACACACACACCCACACATGCACAGGCACATAAAACACACAAATACATAATTAATTAAATATTATATTTTCCCCACATTTTTTCTCAGGGTTTTGTATTTGTATTTTTTTTATTTTTTATGTTCTATCATGAATGCCATTTCTTTTTTCTAGGCGTTAAATATATTCCACCAGCAATCGAAAGTGACTGAACCAAGACAACCCGTTATGTGTCCGCTTATTGGAGTCCCAAGACACGGTAGACTACACACAAAAGACATTAGCCTAATAATACGTCTTTATAAAAATGGAATTACCTTCAAAATGACTTTAAGGCTACAAAACATGGTCGATGTAAACAGATAAACAAATAGAATATAAGATAAATAGGCCTATCAGAGGATAAGGCCAAAAAATATATAGGCCAATAAGCGTTGTTTGTGTTTGTGAATCCAGTGCCTTATAGATAGAGGCTCTGGGTGAATCCTAATCATCTGAATTCCATACATTTAAACCAAAGATGATCGGTTCTCTCTTCAGGTCGACTTTGATTACATTTGATTACAGGCCTTACGGGATTTGTAGTTTCCATGAGAAAGTAAATAATAAAGGATTATCACACCCTGGGGGCTGCCTCCCACATGGACTACAACACCAACAACCCCCTTCCCATTGCGCTTGCGCGGAGAGGGGGGGGAGCTGTCCATATCAAATAGTGCTAGTCTGTTTTCATTGATAGCTGTTCTGTCGCTGTGTGTGAACTCTCTGTGGCTACGATGGATGAAGAATTAAAATGCCCCGTTTGTGGCTCTCTTTTCAGGGATCCAATTATTTTACCCTGCTCACATAATGTTTGTTCGGCTTGCGCCCGAAATATCATCGTACAAACCCCAGAAGGCGAGACACCTCCGCAAAGCCGGGCATCGGGGAACTCGGACTATGATTATTTGGATATGGATAAGATGAGCATGTATAGCGAAACGGATAGTGGCTACGGATCATACACGCCGTGCCTCAAATCGCCAAACGGTGTGCGGGTGTTTCCACCAACGCTTGTGCACCGTCACTGTTCTATCACCTGTCCGCTTTGCCACCGTAGCGTCTCTCTGGACGAGCGGGGCTTGAGAGGCTTCCCACGGAACCGGCTGCTGGAGGCGATCGTGGCTCGCTACCAACAGAACCGCGCTGCCGCTGTCAAATGCCAGTTGTGCGACCGCAACCCTGTAGATGCCACAGTAATGTGCGAGCAGTGCGATGTTTTCTACTGCACACCGTGCCAACAGAGGTGCCATCCTTCCCGTGGACCCCTGGCCAAGCATCGCTTAGTGCCACCGACTCAGCCGCCACCCGCTGCCCTGCAGCAGCCCAACGCCACGGCGCGCAAAACTGCAACATGTGCGGAGCACGACGCAGAAAACTACAGTATGTATTGCACCAACTGCAAGCTTCCAGTTTGTCACCACTGTTTGGAGGATGGCAAGCATGGCAAGCACGACGTGAAACCTCTGCCCACCATGTGGAAACACCACAAGGTAAGATATGGGACGAGGGAGCAAACTCACATTGCAAGCACAACTATGCAACATGACAGTTTGAACTTGGAAATGTTTTGACGGGTCACATTTAATTGCTACTAACGGGTCTACTAACTGTTCAGTCAGTTCCAATATGACCATCCTTTATCAAATTAGATTAATCTATTTTCCTAGTTTGCATAGGTCAGTTCTCTCTGTCTTTAACCTTCCTTATTATGGATCCATCTCTCTCTCTCACTCACACACACACACGACGCACGCACGCACGCACGCACACACACACACACACACACACACACAAACACACACACACACACACACACACACACACTGCCCCAAAGCTACTCTGAGATATTCTCGCACCAACAACACATGCACACTCTAGCCTTAGATTCAACTTGCCAGAAGCTGTGGGTCTGCAATGCTAATTTCTGAGTAGGTCACCAGTTTATGTATTCTCTCCCTCCTGATGCTTGCCCACAGATGAAAAGTATTCTAGATGCCATGACTCACAGTAATGCCTACCTCCTGCTGTGCCTTGGTCAGCTAGAAATAATAGATTTGGACTGAAGCGTTAAAGTGCAAAATCTTGACACATGTTATCTTACAGAGAGCCGTCAATTTCATCAGTGAAATTAAAAACCACTTTCCCTTTTAGCGCTGCCTGAGTCACAAATGCTCTTATGAAAAAGACACACGGCATGATTGGTTTGTCATTAAAATCTTCCAGAGTCCTCAAGCGCTGTGGTGTATTTAACACTTGCTGGCCCCTTTTTCAGCTAGACGCTGACTGTAAATGAGAAACTAGGCTATGAGTTCATTTTTGCCCACACTGTCCCACAAATGGACCATGAAAATTAGAGACGTGTGAACGAGAGTAAATATGTAATGAGCCCCATAAATAAAAGATGCAGAACGCTGGCCGCTTATCTCCCTGCTGCATTCGGCACGTGATTTATGATGTTCATCATCACCACCATCCATTTGGTCAAGAGTGGTGAAGAAAGGACATCGTTCACAAGTGTGAGAGGAGGATTGAAGACCACTGCACATTAGGAACGCTGGTTGGAGGGGAGAGGAAAGGAGGGACAAATGGAAGCAACAACATGCCTGGATACGGTGTGTGTGTGTGTGTGGGTGTGTGTGTGTGTGTGTGTGGGTGTGTGTGTGTGTGTGTGTGTGTGTGTGTGTGTGGGGTGGAGGGGGTTGAGAGGGGGACTGGAGTCTGTCCTCCCCATTATTCTGGGCAGATTGTCTCTGAGTGGCACTGAAAGGGTGCTTGACATTTCCACACTGCGCTGTGATCTCAGCAATGGCTCAGTGGAAAGTAGATCAAGGGGAGGGTTTTTTGGGGACTTTTAGTGGAGATAGTGCCAGTGTCAGTGTCTTCCTCTCTGTCACTTACTTCCTTTTTGTGGATCTCTCTCTCTCTCTCTCTCTCTTTCTCTCTCTCTCTCTTTCTCTCTCTCTCTCTCTCTGTTGCTCAGGGTCTGTCTGTGGGTTTGGTGTGAGTGACATTTCCCCATTTCTAGGTCATATACACCCTGCTGTTTTGCAGATGTCTTTTAAACTGCTATGTAGTTTTCCTAATCCTATTTGGGTGTAATGCATTTGGAAGTCAGTCATCTGTGAGCTCATGAGCGTGGATTTAACACAGAAAAAGCGTATGGAGTGAAATGTAACGGGCCCTATGATGTTGGCGAGCCCGAGCCTGTGATATTTTGGGAGATTGCCTGCGTGTGTGTTGCGTTCCGCTAGCTCTCGGCTGTAGATTAGTCTGGTCGTGACACGACGCCGTGTGGAGCGGAGAGGAGAGACAGTGACGAGGCATTTTATTGGGGCTTGTTTGTGTGCTCGCAGATAATGCGGTTCCTTCCCTGTCAGGCTCCGGGAGGGACATCACTGCAGACGGGCACATAGCTAAAAGGCAAGAGCTGTCCTACTGAGTGGAGGGGAATGGGGGGGGGGGGAGCAAAGCTCGGACAGCAGGCAGCAGAGCTGAATCAGCATCAAGCTCAACTCCCCACTGCCCTGTGTCTGATCCACTGACCCTGTCCACTCTATGAGGGGTTTAGTGGCCTTTTTATGGGGCATGTCGATATGGATGGTTGTAGAAAACTGACTATCGGCTAACACTGGTTCAGTGTAACCATGCGGGCGATGCACTCTGGCATAGAGAGTGTCAGATTATGACTGTTGTAGTACAAAACCTCAGTAGTCGTGGAATTATTATTTTTGTTTCAGGGATTGGGAATATCCATTCCATTCAGTAAATGGGCATTCCATCTGCAAGGAATACATTGCATTCCTGATGTTTGTTTGTGTTTGTTTTTGCTAGTGAGGCTTGATTACAAGCTATCTGAAAGGAGGGCAAGCCACACGGTGGCAAAACAATCTCAGCCTCTGAGGGCACTCCTGAATATATTAGCATGTATCCCAAACAGGATGGAACACAAGAGGGGAGACTTTGAGGGACAGTCACTTTGGCACAGTTTGCTTTGGGTAGCCATGCAGAAACACCACAAGCATCTATTTTAAGCGCTCGCTCTGGACTCAAACTTGGCACGAGGGGAATAGAATGCCTGGGCTGCAGTAAGCATGTGTGGGAAACAAATGCTACAGTAAGGGCTGAGTGTGGGTAGGTAGCTGGCCCAGGCTGAGCTCATGAAAAATTAAAACAATGCCCGAATCAGCACAGCTTTTTCCTCACCGCACCTACACTGTAGATCTTTTTAACCCTGAATCTTATAGGAGCCAAATGCATTTAGAATGTGATGATGATGGTCAGTCAGAATGATGGATTGCCTCCTTTGTTTTAATAAAAAACAATGTCATCGTCTGCTTATGAGTTCAAAGTCAGCTTTATTGTCAATTTCTTCACATGTTCCAGACATACAAAGAGATCGAAATTACGTTTCTCACTATCCCACGGTGAAGACAAGACATAGACAAGACAAGACAAAGAGTTCTTTGGTTTTGTTATGTTTTTCAGTGTTATTATCAGCATCCAAAACCCATTCTGCTGATAGAGATCTATGAGTGAGCCCCACTGGATCAAAAAGATTGAGCATGTGGTGGTGTGTTGTGGGAGGGGATGGGTTGGGGTTGTGCAGATGTAGGGGGTAAGATTTGAGAGAAAGATGAGGGAATGTGTATGTGAGGGAGTGTGCTTTTTTTTGTTTGTGTGTGTGTGTGTGTTTGTGTTTGTGTGTGTGTGTTTGCACACATTTCTGTATGTGTGTGTGTTTGTGTGTGTGTGTGTGTGTGTGTGTGTGTAACAGTTTTGGCAATCGGAGGATTCCATCTTGCAAGGAGGCTCCAGTTCATTCCAAGTGAGTGGCTGCGACCAGCGCGAGGAGAGAGAGAGAGAGAGAGAGAGTGGAGCATAGGGCTGGAGTAATCTGGTTACAGATGGCGCTGCCTCTGATGAAAGCTGCCTGCACTGCACTGCACTGCTGTTGCTACCTCTGCTGCTGCTGCTGCCTCAGTAGTGGGCTACCTCAGGCACAGGGTAGATAGTTCAGCTCTCTCTCTCTCTCTCTCTGTGTATGTGTGCGTGTATGTGTGTGTGTGTGTGTGTGTGTGTGTGTGTATGACTCCTCCACTCTGAGCAGGAGAGAATGTAGGTTAATGTATCCGGCATGAATGCGTCTGTGTGCCTCCTCCATACGCTCCAACTGGCGAGTGAATCTCTCACTGTTCTCCCTTTTTCTTTCTCTCTCCAACTTGCCCTCTCATCCTCCTCTCTCTCTCTCTCTTAGTCATCCTGTCTTTCTCTCCCACTCCTCTTCGCTGTCTCTCTACCTCTCACTTGTTCACTCTCTCTCAGTTGTCCTCCCTCTCTCTTTCTCAAGCTCTCTCTCTCTCACCATCCCATGATAGTCATCTGCATGAAAAACCAAGGCAACCCAGAAGCAAGGACACAAGTTCCCCTTTGCTATTTCTGTCAGCATGAGTGTGTAGCTTCATACGCAGGACCTACGTCTGGTCTCAACTGCTCACTTGCATCTGCTCTCACATGTTACCATGGCTACAGAGCAGCATTGAGCTAGATTAGTAATATTAATGCTGCTAATTTCAGCAAATGAAAATGTATGACAATTCCCCAACAAATTCCAGCTTAACAAAGGAAAATAGATTACTCCATTTTTTTTTTGTAAATCACACACTCAAACCCTAAAGGAGTCAGGCATGATGATGATCTGAAGAAATGTTTTACATCAAAGCAACAAACTTTACAGAGTCATGCATGTTTCAATAGCGAGATAAAGATTTCATCAATTTTTTAATGTAATGTAAAAGCTCTAGCTCTGTAGTGCCAGTAACTTCACAGTGCATCTTAGGCTGTGTTTATTTGTAGATTTCTTTGTTTCTGTTGTCTTTTGCATAGTGTATATAATCCGGCCTGATTTCTCAGCAGGCTGCTGCTTGGTCTGCTCTCTCAGCTCATAATGTGCTTGGCGCCAGCTTACAAGGCCCCGCTTGGTCCATTTAAAGGGAAGAAGAGACGAGGAAGAATGCTTTGTGTTGTTGTTCGACGCACACTGCCCTGAGTGTGCAGGCTGCACAACATCCCTCTTGCTCCCTGGACCATGGTGGCACACACACACACACACACACACTGAGAGAGAGAGAGAGAAAGAGAGAGAGAGAGATTTGTGTGCATGTGTGTGAGTGTTTGAGCTACCACTGCAGATTGGTTCTGCTCTCATCCAGATGTGGGGAGTTAATGACACAGCTGCAGAGAGGCAGGGAGAAAGAGAAAGAGAGAGAGAGAGAGAGAAAGAGAGAGAGGGAGAAAGAGAGAGAGGGAGAGAGACACACATGGAGAAAAGGAAAGCTAGGGAGAGGCAGATGAAGAAGAGAGGGTGTGTGTGTGTGTGAGAGAGAGAGAGAGAGAGAGAGAGTGACCCACCCCTCCCAGCGTGTATATCCCTGAGGACTCAGCACAATCAAGGTCAGCGTGCTGATCAGGTCAGATTTGTATTGTCTTACAAATACTCCCACTAACAGCACTCTCTTTCTCTCTCTCTCTCTATCTTTGCCTTTCTCCATTTCTTTTTTAGATCAGGTTATGTTTGCACACTGTTGCCAAAAACACCACACGTAGAAAATATATCGCTCCCAGAAAACAGAGGCAGCGAGAGGAAACCGAGAGAGAGTGGATTTGTGTTCTGGTTATGCATTGTCGTTATTTTAAGGAGCTGCTATATTTTTGACCCCGTTTTCCCAAACACGACTCTACCCCAGCCTGCTTTCATGCCATGCCTTTGAGATGTTTCCAAACAATGGCTGTTTGTGTTCCTCCTCGCTGGCCAAATCACGCTAATGTTCTTTTCCATCTCTGTCACGTCTGGCGGGAGCTTGGCCAGACGTTTGTCACATGGGTGTGTGTGTGTGTGTGTGTTTGTGTGTGTATTGGGGGGTGGAGGGGTGGATTGCAGCTCATTGCTCTTCAAATATCCTTCAAAGCAGCCAGTCCTCCTGCATCTCAGTCATCCAAGTGGTGGTTGCCCTGCCAAGGCGAGATAGCATATCCTATCAAAGTGTGCAAGAGCCAGCACGCCACGAGCCGCATCCCGATTGAGCCCCACCACCACTGCTGTTGACCTTGGCCTGAGCCCCTCCACTGTCAATAACTATGTCTGCTCCATTTTATTGGACCAAATGCCAACCAGTTGCCAATTGATCCAACGACAGTGTCTTCTCTAATTGGAACGAGCCCTCAAGTCTTTGTCCCACTGACCTACAGGTCCCTCGTCCATCCCCACCAAAGAAAGGCCGTACAAAAAGAATCTGGCCTGGACCCACCCCAATCTCATTTCATCTTGAGAAAGGGGAGTGGCTGGAAAAGGAGGAGGAGGAGGAGGAGGAGGAGGAGGAGGAGGAGTAAGGGCATCACTCATCCCCTTGTTAACCACACAGCAGACAGCTTGCTGGGGCAGATGGCACATTAAGGCAGCGTGGAGGCCTGGCTTGATGGAAGGGGCTCAGGAGCCTGCTGGACGAAGGGGCAAGGAGGGGGTGGGGGGGGTGTGTGTGGAGGAAGTGGAGCAGGTGGGTGTCGGAGGTGTGGAAGCTGGCCAAATTGATCACAGCCGGGGGTCCATGTTCCCCATCACTGTTCATCACTCAAGGGTATCAAACATGAGTAGAACCGGGGTTAAAGATAACCACCACAACTCTAGAATGCATTTAAAACATGCCCAGACACAGAGAGTGTCTGAAACTTCAAAAGGGTTTATGGATATGTCAGTGTCTGTCTGTCTGTCTGCTGAGTTCATTTCATATCACGAGTGGCGAGTGGGGGGTTTGGTACTGTCGACGCCTGTTGGCAAAAAGATTTGCTAACGTGGTCTGTCTGCCTGAACCATGAATCACAAAGACTACCAAAGAAGAGCATCTGAATTTGAATGCCATTCACTTGCTTACTTCCTCAGTGAAGTGTAGGCCCATATGAGCTCCTACTGAATATTTATTTGGAGTCCGTCACTCTTTCTCTCTGTCTGTTTCCTACACTTTGTAACCTCATCCTTTTTCCCCCTTTCTCTCTCTCTCTTTCTCTCTCTCTCTCTGACTCTCAGGGTCAGCTATCTCAGGCTTTAAATGGGGTGTCAGACAAAGCCAAGGATGCCAAGGAGTTTCTGGTTCAGCTGAAGAACATGCTGCAGCAAATCCAGGTAAAAAAAGATCTTGGCTCGTTTTTTTTATTATCATTATTGTTGAATACCTCTCTGGGGTCCCAAAAGACAGCAGCACAAAGAGTGTGTGGAGTGAGCAACATGGATATAATGAGGGAGGATCCAGGCTCGCCATTCACTGGGGTAATATTGCTTCACTGAAAAGAAATGCTCAACATGTGCATTTGCTTTTTACAATGAAAAGTAAGAATCAAGATAAGGAAATCACTTTTTACCAGACAGCTGCACACCAACAAACAAACAAATAAAAATGGAAAATAGGTTACTATCCTCTGTGGAGATTCTCAGACCTCCATACTGAGGATGTGGGGTCACCTTTTGTTCGTTTGAAGAAAAAAGAGCCTCTGGATTATGGAGGTCTTTTTTTATTTTTAGGCTGGCACTACTTCCATAAAGCCCTTCGTACTACCCAGCAGGCAGGGAAAGTGTCTGTTTGCAGCCACACGCTCTACAGAGGCTAGGCGGGAGAGAGAGCAGCCTCACCAAAATAATCAGCGCTGAGCCGCCGTCCTCCCCAAGACAATTTAGGCTATTACAGCCGTACCACATTGTCACATCTTATCAGCTATGAAAATGTGTGTATTAAGGGCCTTGTTCCGCGTCGGTTTTGAGGGATTCTCGCCTTTGTTAAGTCCTACTTAAGTCCCACTTCTTGGCGCTGTGCGGCAGATTTAGCCCACTTCTCTGGTGGGTGCACTGAAGAGTCAGGGCTGTGTGGATCTTCAATTAGAGTAACGGTTGATTCACTGACATGTGGCATAACAAAGGACACAGGGAGATGAAAATTAAAACGACGAACTGACAGACATTCCATATTAGCCATGAGGTGCTCCAGTGAATCAGGGGAGGAGAGAAGCATCTTGATCATGGCAGTGTTGTCAGAATTCTTATTCATATATGAAATTGAGTGTCAAAATGCATCACACACAGAGATGCAGTGTTACTGTGGCAGTTTACCTCACATCCTTGTTTGTAAGCAAGAATGTTTTGATTAGCATAGCAAAGAAATAAAATGTTGACTTCACTCTTGCTTGCAAGGACTGAATACTAATTTCTGGGGATATTTACATCAGAAGAAAATATAAATCAGTAAAAAGCATCCACAGCCACACAAAACATTACAATTATAATTAATGATGTAAAATTATGCACTCAAATGTTGATATTCGAACATCTTGATCCTAGTGCAGTAGACAGTGCAGTTCACCTGCCTATACGCCCCCGATTACCACTTTTACCAAGTTTGGTAGAGTGGTTGCGTGCACATCCGGCCTTTCTTTAGGCCAGGTGCAGGACAAAGTATACAAACGTAAACAAGAGGAAATGTCCGCACACCAGAGCTCCTGCATTTTTTAATTAAAAAACCAACAACGTTTTTACCTGTCTGGGTCTTCTTCAGCCAATTTTAGTTTTTAGCTTGAAGAAGACCCAGACGGGTCAAAACGTTTTTGGTTTTAATTAAAAAATTAGAGCTAGACCCTGGTGTGCGGACATTCCTTCCACAGTACCACTTTTATCCAACCCTCTCAGGTGCTCATGTGTGTGTGTGTGTGTGTGTGTGTGTGTGTGTGTGTGTGTGTCTGTGTGTCTGTTTGTGTGTGTGTGTGTGTGTCACCACAGGAGAGTGGCGTGGAGTTTGAGGCCTGTCTGGTGGCACAGTGTGACTCCCTGATCGAAGCCCTGACGCGGCAGAAGGCCAAGCTCCTCACCAAGGTCACCAAGGAGCGCGAGTACAAGCTGAAGGTAGGTCAGACAGCACTCCGTATGGAGCGACACTCCTGACAGATTGACCCCCCCCCTCCGGAGTCACTGTCCGACAAAGATGACCCAAGACAAGACCCCATCTGCCAAACAGAAAAAGGGAGTTTCCAGTGATGGGGACGAGACCGCCTATGCCGAGTCCGAGTCAAGACCGAGTCTTTGAAGGGTCGAGACCGAGTCGAGACCGAGTCGAGACCGAGTCTGTTGGTTTTCCAATACAGTCGAGTCCGAGTCAAGACCGAGTCTTTGAAGGAACAAGTCCGAGACGAGTCCGAGAAAGCAGAAATCGGTCTCGAGACCGGACTCGAGTACTACATCACTGGGAGTGTCCCTCCGCTGACTGTGGGTAGTGAACATGGACGAGTGGTGTTATGCACGGTCCACTGCGGACGTCACGTCCTGCCGAGAGGAGCTCACCACACACACACAGCATCCCCTGGCGTGAGGGGCATCAGGGCATCAGGGCATCCATCCGGTGCCCGGTCCGAGTGCTGCAGCCCCAGCCGGGCAAAGGCATGGTGCAGCTGGCAGGATTTACCGCAAAGCTCCAGGCCCCAGTGGGTCACATGGCATGGTGCCAGCCTGCAACGTGCGGGCCAGGGGATTGGGGCTCCTGAGACAGCTGCTGTGATTAGTACAGGAAAAGAGGAAAAGTGATAGATGGCTAGATAATCAGAGAGAGAGAGAGAGAGAGAGAGAGAGAGAGAGAGGGAGGGAGAGAGAGCAGTGGAATCCTTTGTGATAAAATAAAACCATTGAGGTTATGGCCTTTCCATGGGATTACTGAGAGAATGGGAGTTTAGATTCAGTCTGCACTCAACCATATGTTTAGAGGGGAAAAATCCTCTGAAACAATGAATTTAATTACATCTCATTCCGCTCGGAATGTCATGACGACGACATCAAAACACTGTCTGCCGGAATCCATCAGTCCATTGCTTTCAATTGTTTTGCATATTGCAGTGTCACTAACTAAAATGGGCCAAGAGCCAGTGTTTACTCAGACGGAGAGAAAGAAATTAAAAAAAAAAAGATAGAAAGAGAGAGAGAGAGAGAGAGAGAGACTCCCAGAAGGACAGCATTTGCTGCGCCCTCTGTTTAATGACTTGAAGTGTTGTGTTTGTGTCAGCCTGACAGCGAATGTCATTTTCTACTCTAATTCATTCCTTCCGAGCCAGCAGGCCATCAGCGGGGTTTTGCATTTCATATATTTATTTATTTCATATATTTATATATATATTTCTCTTTCTAAGCAGTGGCCTCTTTCGCCACTGTAGCTTTTCCTCACATGCCGCACAACTATGGCCAGTGTTCATCCGCAGACCTAATCCATAGGCTGCGGAGATCAGGGCTGGTCATCTCTGTAGGATTACATTAAGTCACTTCTAAAGCATTTTTAATTATTTTCACATTTTATTAAAATCATTAATAACAAGTGCAGCCAGTATCACTATGATCTGTATTATTTATGAGACATCCACATAATTATGAATTCTAGCCTCCAGTCTCCCCCTCCGTTCAAGAGAGGATATGGAAATTAAAGTGTTTGACAGGTGAATAATTGCTGACTATATAATTGTATGACTGTGTGCAAACTGCCTGAATGTGTTAGTAGATTAATCACATTATCGTCACGATTAGTCATGAAAGATTATTCAATTTGACAAGTGTATCGTTAGTGCCATTTTGAGACATTTTCCTTGCTTGTATTTTCATATATGCATGTAAATACATAGCTATTTCATTTGGCTTTATGGAAACCGTGCAAGGGCTGTTTTAAAAGTGGACGCAGACAAAGACATGGATTAGACATAGCTGATTTTTTTTATATTTTACATGTCAGTAAACCTGCGCTACGGAGCCGCGCCTGAGATATCGCAGCGTGAACAATGATAACAGACAGATGCATTTTAATTAGCTGTGAATGAATGGCTTTGACAGCCCTCTGCTCTCCACTGACCTCTGCATGACATCCACCAGGGACTGTGTGTGTGTGTGTGTGTGTATGTGTGTGTGTGTGTGTGTGTGTGTGTGTGTGTGTGTGTGTGTATGTGTATGTGTTTAGGCATGCACTGGTGTGAATATATGTATGTGTGTGTGTGTGTGTGGGTGTGTGTATGTGTTTAGGCATGCACTGGTGTGAATATATGTATGTGTGTGTGTGTGTGTATGTGTGTTTAGGCATGCACTGGTGTGTATGTGTGTGTGTGTGTGTGTGTGTGTGTGTGTGTGTTTGGCCATGCGCTTGTGTGAATATATGGACGTGTGAGTGTGAATATGAGTATGTGTGACTTTGTATTTAAGAGAATGACCTTTCAATCTGTGTAAATGTGTAACTGTGTGTGTCCCTCTTTTAGAGCCTGTATTGTCACACACTGTATTGGCACACACAAATTAATTTCGGAAATGCTTTTATCCACAGGTATTTATTATTGTTGCAGTGTACAGTTGAAGCAATTTAGTGCAATTTAGGTCGAATGTGATGCATGTAAGGGTCAGACATACCCTGGCAGTAATTGGACATGCTGAAAGCCTATTATAAGGCAAATGGAGGGAAGGGTCCAGGATGTTCCAAGTGCTGGAATTACGTGCTAAGAGGGCCGACTAAAACAAAACATGTCCACAATGATGGCTTACTGCCAAATTATCCTACTTGCCAGCTGGTGAATTGTTCTGGTTATTGTTATATGTGGGTGGTGTCCATTCATTTCAGAGTATTTTAAAAAAATATATTATATTTTGCATTCTTTGTTTTTACTTAGTATTAATGCTGTTAAAAAACAGATTTATCAAACTATTGCTATGCTGGAATATTGGTGTCAGGTTAAGGTTATGTATTTTATCATTGCACAATTAATATGAAACGGTCAGTGTTTTATCTTTGTGTGTATGCGCATGTCTTGGGGGCATATGTGTGTGCATTTTGGGCAGGGATCACACTGGCCAGCGGCAGGTTTGGTATTGTTTTCTTTTTTTTTTTTAGTATATATTTTTTGGCCTTTTTATGCCTTTAATGACAGGACAGTGAAGAATGATTGGGAGAGAGAGAGTCGGGGTGGGATCCGGAAAGGACCACGGGGCGGGAATCGAACCCGGGTCGCCGGCGTACGGTGCAGGTGCCCCAGCCAGTCGCGCCATGGCCGGGGCCTTGCTATTGTTTTCTATGGTTCGGCAGCGGAACGATGGCAGCACTAGCGTAACGCTAGCCATTGAACAAGCTGAGTGTTGAACTTGGTTCAACCAAAGATCTAAGGCGGGGATAACACTGGCCAGCGGCAGCGGCAAGCGTAACCCAACGCTCAGACCATAATAAGTTCTATCTCGTTCCTAAGTAACACAAACGGGTGGCCTAAACTAACAATTGAACATGCTTGCGTTGCGTTTTGAAAGTTGAACCAAGTTCAACGCTAACGTTACGCCATAGACTTTCTAATGAGACAGAGCACTCAAAAAATCCTCCATAGAAATGCATGGGGTTAGTTTGTAACGCCAATACACATATCCCACCCCTTCCTCGGCAAAACGTTGACATGTGAATACATTGAGCCAATCATATGGTGTGTTGTGAAGACATCGTGCCAATCATGTGTTGTGAACTCGCCGCTGGAGCAAGGTTGGTGTCGTGAAGCCTTGCGCACGCGCATTTCTGCCGAATAGGATGCCCGATGAGTGCACAAAATTAAACAGCGTTGCAATATGGCCGCCGAGTGGAGAAACTTGCCTAAGGCCTAGTCCACACGTACCAAACCGATCTTTTTTTCCTCTGTCTTCCCTGGAACAGTATCAAGAATATTTGCATCCAAACGGATCCATCTCAACACGACTCAACACGTTACTTCATACCCCAGGCCTATAGGTGGCACTGTTTCTTTACAGAAATTGACCAAAGTTTGTGCTTTACAAACAGACAGAATAGGCTATGACGAAATGGCTAGTGCAAGGAAACCAGAATTGTTTGTGTGGACTGATGGTGAACTATCAACTGTAGTCAACTGTAAAACTAATAAACTTTATTTTACGGTTTGTGAAGGGTGCAGTCCCGTCCTTTATTTGGCTAACGCAGGTAGGCCTACTAATCACCTTTACTTTCTTTGGTTGTAGGATAGTCCGTGATTCACATTAGTTTTGGCTATCACCGCAATTAGGCTACTAAACGCAAGGCTTACCCAAGTTCTAGGCTATTCTGTCGCCACATTTATAATATTGCTATAAAACCTTCGTTAGTAACAGTCAATACGTTTGCCTGCATCAAATCGCGCATTTGCATTCAGTGTGCTACCATCGGCTTAACGTGAGTTCTAAGCGTCTTTGTATGCTTATATCTGATTTCACTCGACTGTGAATGCATGTATATATGTTGTAAGACATGTAAAATAAATGAATGACACTGGCACTACACACAAATTAATGTAGCCTAAACTTACACCGCACTTTCCTAATAACTTAAGTTCTCTCGCGTCACTGACAGTAGCTAGAATGCATAAAAAAACACCGGGAAAAACAGTGTTCAGTCCACCAAGTCATAAGCTATCGGCGCTGCGGAGCACCAGTTGTGATATTTATCTTACGGAGTGTAATCGTTGGTAATGTCATGTATGAAAACTAGTATTGTTAGGCAATACTATAAGTGCAACTCCAGGGCAGCTGAGGTGTGGCGAT
Organism: Alosa sapidissima; assembly: GCF_018492685.1. Classification (NCBI taxonomy): domain Eukaryota; kingdom Metazoa; phylum Chordata; class Actinopteri; order Clupeiformes; family Clupeidae; genus Alosa; species Alosa sapidissima. The sequence continues at coordinate 36,031,665 of NC_055962.1, read as the reverse complement.
GACATCATCGATACGCAAGCAGGATGTGCGGTTTCGCTGTCTAAACGAATTCAAACGGGCTACGGTTTCAGATTTTTCCACTCTGGGACCAGGTTTCAGAAAAGTGCGGTTTCGGGCTGTGCGTTTACAGGATTCGTTTGGACGCTTGGCCAAGACGAAGCAAAACCTCTGCGTTTAACCTAAAAAGCGTCTCCGTGTGGACAGGCCCTAAAAGGATTTTGGTTACGCCAGCGTTGCCACTGTTCCGCTGCCAAACCATAGAGAGCAATACGAAACCTGCCGCTTGCCTGTGTGATCCCTGTCTGAGACATTCAAATGTTCTTCTGTCTATGCATCTTCCATGTCTTTCTGCCTGCATTCACTATTTTGAACTCATTGTGTGCTATTGTGTGTGCAGGTGGTGCGCGATCAGATCACCCACTGCACTATGAAGCTTCGTCAGACCACTGGCATGATGGAGTACTGCCTGGAAGTGATCAAAGAGAACGACCCTAGTGGCTTCCTCCTGGTAGGTAGTCTACCACCTCTGTGTTACAGGGCGTGTTATGTTGCTTCGGAAATTCGGTTCTGTTTCCATAGTTTTATATTAGGAATAAGATATGCATTTATTGTATAATAGAATATTATATGTATCTATTTGTTACATTTTCATTTTTCACAGTTCACAGTCAATAAAATGTCAAATGATTTTAAAACCAACACACTGTGTAATGGTGCTTCACAATGATTCACTCAATGCACATGCAGTTTCACCGAGTTTAATCAGACCATGTGGATTCGGCATCAGGGTCTTTTGTCTTTAAAGCCTTCCTCTCAGGCTCACTCACCTCTGCCTTGACTGTTCGATTCGTTTCGCCCAGAGTTTCAGAGTGGGGAGGTGGGTAGACAGTGAAACGGAGATAAAAGCTCCTGCAGTGAGGCATCGGCGGATCGCTTCCCGCTTCAAATTTTTATGAAGTATTGATTTGTGCCTTACCATAAAAGCCCCCGGCAGGCTCTGTCTGGGAACTTGTCTCAGGGTGCCTAGCGAGTCAGCAGACACACCTCACCAACTAACCCATCAGGCCTTTGGCTAAGTAGCGTCTTCCCTATAGCACACCCTCTGAGAGCAATGACAAGAGCATTAGCGTGATCATTAGCGTAATCTGTTGCTTTGGCGAACATTACAGATGAAAGGATATCATGTTGAATTGCCCTCTGCCGGACTTATTAGCGTTTTCTCGCCTGTCACTGTCTGCAGATCTCCGACGCTCTGATCAAGCGTGTGCTCTCGTCCCAGGACCAGTGGGTGAAGGGAGCTCTGGAGCCCAAAGTGGGCCCGGAGTTTGACCTGACCCTCAACACCGACCCCCTGCTGCAGACCATCCTCCAGCTGGACTTTGCTCAGAGCAAAGGTGAGATGCCCAGCCTGCAGACACACGATAACCGCAGTTACGCCATCGTATCACACACATGGAAAACATACTGTACACAGTGACAATGAATATACACGGTTTCTCCTGGTTATTGTGTTTTCTTTTACTTCTACATGAATGTTGTGTATATCGTAAAAATGGGCGCTGCACTAGACTGGTGAGATATTGCTATGGTGACTGGAAACGCATAGCAAACATTCCATACAAAACTCTACTGTGAAATTATGGTGAAATACAATTGCAATATCATTTCCAAGACTGGCCTGGCTATAACGCTTTATGAGTCAACCCAGGTGAGACGCGGAGTAATAAGAATGCTTTCTCTCACCTGGCTTCATGTCAGTATATTAAAATAGCCATCCCGGTCCCTGAATTGAATTTGACAGTTCCGGTTGTGGGCCGTGTGGGAGATGATGAAATATAGATGAGTTGAATCTACCCGTTTCCCCCTGAGGCAATAACCCAATAAAAACCCCTGCAGCGCCACTGTGTTGAGTTCTGGAATGCTGAGATATATCACACGTGCACCCATGCTCTGTCCAATATCATGTTTCAGATGTACAGGAGACTCCATTAATGAAACAAATGCATGCAGGTGGCCCGAAAGAGACGGAGGGCACAGGAGGTATTTTTTATAGCTGCTACGATTCATCCGAAAAAACCCACCCCCCCCCCTCCCAAAAACACAAAGACATGTGTTTCCCTTCCTCATGTCGAGAGACCTGACAGCCCACTCTGCTGCATAGAGCTGAACTGAAGTGGTTGAAACAGAGCTCTCCTCTCCCCCTTTCTGCATGTGTCCAACTGCACTTGTCCCCATTCAAACATTTCTTTTGAAAAGCTCACTCTGCTTGGCTTGGCTTGCATGTGGGATGGATGGTGGTGGTGGCGGCGCGACTCTTATCCTCGTTTGGTGTTGATCTTACAGCACAGACCCCCACTGTGCCTCCGCCCCCCCTGCTGCAGCTGGAAAAGTGCTGCACCAGAAACAACAGCGCCACCCTGGCCTGGAGGATAACTGCGGTCCCGCTGGTCACTGTTGACGCCTACGTGTTGGAGCTGGATGATGGGAACGGGGGCCAGTACAGGGTGAGTCTCTCCGGTGATCTCTCTCACAGTGGTGACCATAGATATTAAGCTGGATACAGCATAGGGGCTCCAGAACGTACGTAAATAGTGCTGCCATCACAGTGGGGGCAACGGTCACTGGAAACGGGTGTCTCTGATGTTACGGCAAGTGTTGCCCATAGACAGCAAGGTGTTTGTCCCCGCCTTCATGTCTGCCATTGCCACCTAACAGAACTCAACGGACAATGCGGTATCTAGCTTTCTAATATCTATGGTGGTGACAGCCAAGAACTTCTCTTTGACATAGATGTTGACGAGGCTATTATTACAGATTATTAAGATGAGCAGAGACAACAATTACTTACACGTCAAAAAAAAAGGTTACTTCAGTGCTTAACATTTTGTGTAGGAGCTGTCTCTTGTTAGATAGATAGATAGATAGATAGATAGATAGATAGATAGATAGATACTTTATTGATCCCCAGGGGAAATTCAAGGTCAAGATTTTAAAAGATTTGTAGCCTGGGTGTTCCCATGCTGCCTTGCGCGCGATTTGATTCACGCTGCTAAGGCAGCCTGGAGACCATGGAGCAAATTTTCGCCTGAGATAGGGAACCAATCACAGAACAGGGGGGAAAGCAAGACGATGATGAGCTATGCACAGACGCATTTGATAGACATCTGTGGCACCCAATAAACGGATCTGGGCATTTTTTTCTAATACGAGAAAATGAACGTTTGGTTCCCAGACCACGTCTCATTGAGAAGTGGTGGCGCTAGCCAGGCTAAAAGATTTGATTAATCTGTGACTGATATCTCTCATGTAATTATTGTTTTGGAGAATGTCTGCCTAATCTTGCCTCATGAAAATACAAATGATGAAAAACAAATAAGAAAGTGAAAATCAACATAGAGCTTTTTTTTTATCACTAAATTCTCTTTTTGAGCGTACCAGAGCGAAAATAAAGCAGTAACAACAGAGGTTACTCTTGTTCAGATGCAAGAATTCCAGAGTAGTGAAACCTTCAGATGTTTTCCTCCATCAGCCTCTTTATAATTCATGATGTATAATTTCCTGTGTGATTTTGCCTCCTTGCTCTTATTTCATCTGTTTTCTGCCTCCAGCTCCCTTTTGTGTTTAACTTACAGCAACATCTCTACTACATGCTGATGCCAAAGTAGGCCACTACAAATGGCAGGGCTCAGAAGAAACATTATTTCTGTTGCTCTCTCTCTCTCTCTCTCTCTCTCTCTCTCTCTCTCTCTCTCTCTCTCTCTCTCAGGAAGTGTATGTGGGAAAGGAGACCGTGTGCACTGTGGATGGTCTTCACTTCAACAGCTCCTATAATGCCAGAGTCAAGGCCTACAACTCAGTAGGGGCCGGGCCCTATAGCAAAACTGTCATTCTGAAGACTTCTGACGGTGAGCCTCTCTCCCTGTGCATCTCTCTCTCTCTCTCTCTTCTCTCTCTCTCTCTCTCTCTCTCTCCTGCTCTCTCTCACCTGCTCTCTCTCTCTCTCTCACGCTCTCTCTCTCTCTCTCTCCTGCTCTCTCTCACCTGCTCTCTCTCTCTCCTGCTCTCTCTCTCTCTCTCTCTCTCCTGCTCTCTCTCTCTCTCTCTCTTCTCTCTGCGTGTGGCTCTGGCAGCTCACATCAAAGGGAGTGGCCTCCAACTGGGCGCGCTTGTCTTAATGAGTGCCCGGGGGCCGGCGATACTCCCCTGTCTGTGCCACTGCTGTGGGACGCCGTTTCCTGGCTGCCTGCTCACCGGTGGAGCTGCGCCACCAAGGCGGCTAGCTGTGTGTGTGTGTGTGTGTGTGTGTGTTTGTGTGTGTGTGTGTGTGAGTGTGTGTGTGTGTGTGTTTGTGTGTGTGTGAGTGTGTGTGTGTGTGTGCATGTGTGTGTGTGTGTCCTCGATTACAGGGTCTGAGGCGCATTTGAAGGAAACGTGTTTGTGTTAGAAATGTCACTGTCAAGAACATTGCCCATGTCGGCATATTCTCTGTGTCCTTATAGGGATGTCACTGCTTCTATGAAATTGATTTTCATGTGTGTGTGTGTGTGTGTGTGTGTGTGTGTGTGTGTGTGTGTGTGTGTGTGTGTGTGTGTGTTTTAATAGGTCAGGTAGCTTTGTCCTTAGTTGTGTGTTGCCATATTACAACAAGTCAGACCTCTTTCAGTGGCCTCAGTATGTGTAGTTTGAGTCTGAGATGACGCCCACATTAGCCATATTAGCTCCATTAGTGCGTGTGGAGCTGCACGCATGAGAGGCTGCTGGAGTAAATAAATGAACAGGGTGATCAGCGGCGGCGTTGATGGAGCCGTTTGAGGATGGATGCTGGCTGACGTGGAGCTGGCTGGGGCTGCCACCTCCCCACTCGTCACAGGCCGCCAGCCAGGGCCTAATGAGTCCAGTCTCCCGGCTGAGCAGCAAAGGGGGGAGACGTACGGGCCGACCGACACTATCGATTCGTCGTGATAAATGGGGGAGTGACGAGGAGATGGCGGAACGTCTCAGCCGGAGGATCATAATCACGATCAGCCAGGTTGGGGGATGGGAGTGATGGGAGAGGGCGTGGGACTCAGGTGAAGCATGGGTAACAATGCCCACACACGGTCCTGGTCCTAGTGGGCAACTTCTGCCAGCAACTTCTGCAAAGCACCAAAAATGGATGTTGCCGTGGTGATGGCAGTCCTCTTCTGCAGCAGTGTGGCAGATCCGGCTGTTTATCTCCCTATACTGCATGGCGTCTCTCTCATCTCACTCAAAGTATCTCTGGAGGATCTGTGTTAATTAAAGCTCTGCAGAAAGCAGATTTTTTTTATTTTGTTTTAACGCGGCACGACTGCCTTGTGGGCAGAAAAATGCACTGCCGAATCTGAATGAGAATTAATCCAGCCGCTTGACTTTTAAATGAGCACATCAACTTTAATATTTCATCACGAGCAACTTGCATATTTAATGTGTCACCTCACGTTCGGCAGTGGCAGCAGCTAGCAAACCGCAGCGTGTGGCATTCGCTGATCAGGCAGGACTGCCGAGGTGCGCACTATGCCATCAGCTTCATTTCCTGCTGTTTTCGCCTGCTCAAACAGCCGCAAGTTCACACGTGAGGTCAGGCTATGGGGATGCGGCAGCAAGGTGCTAAGGGAGTGCCGTTTGCATTTTTTTTGCGTTTTTCTTTGGTCTCACTGTAGCCTGGGAGAACCCAGACGAACCTTTGGCAAATTTGAATTTGCTCTGCAGGTCTGTCTGGCCATTTCCAATGTTCCTAAATCCCGGGCACCAATCACAACCGTTGACATTGGAGCATTTTTTATTTTTAGAACACTCGTTTGTTGAGATGTATTTTTCCCTTGCTCTGCATATGTCATCTCCTTCATTGCTCTGATTGGTTTTAAATCTATCCCCTTTGCATCCAGAGGCATTTTGATCAGCATCCGTTGGTGACGCCCCTTGGAAATGGGAGAAAAATGAACCTTGTCCAGAATTTCAGTTGAGATAAGGTCTGGTGCTAACCAGGCTAGTCTCACTGCTGTCTATTTTCTGTCTGCCTGCAGTGGCGTGGTTCACATTTGATCCAACGTCGGCGCACCGGGACATTGTGCTGACCAACGACAACCAGACGGTGAGCTGCAACAGCTACGACGACCGCGTGGTGCTTGGCACAGCCGCCTTCTCCAAGGGCGTGCATTACTGGGAGCTCCGCATCGACCGCTACGACAACCACCCAGATCCGGCGTTCGGTGTGGCCCGGATCAACACCACGAAGGACATGATGCTTGGCAAGGACGACAAGGCCTGGGCCATGTATGTGGACAACAACCGCTCCTGGTTCATGCACAACAACTCACATACCAACAGGTGAGGAATTTCCCTGAGGATGTGTTGGTGTTCGCCCCTGTTTAGGGTAAAAGGAAGACACTTCAGAGATGAAGTCCCTTTACATACCATCTAACCAACTCACTCTAACCAATCACAATCACACTCATTTCATTTTCTCCCATCTTGCTATCCTGTGGAGGGGGGTCACACTCACAGCTGGGGTGACCTGATATTTGTTGGTCCAAATTAAAGAAATTTCAGAGGAGGCTTTTGATCCAAAGCACCTCAAGCTTATCCTCATTACTATTTCCCCTGCTGTCAGATGGAATACAGATTCACTGAATCATTCATTGCTCACTTTGCATCTTATGTTACCCAGGTAATCATCAAACGAAAAGATTCCCGTATTTTTTAGTTTGTTTAGCATTGCTCTAACATGAGGTGCCATCTATTCCATACTAGTTTTCATGAGTGTTTTTTCCCCCTTTCCCTTGATATAACCACTTCAAATGTGACATCTGGGGCAAACTCTTGCAAATTGGGGTATCATGAATGCAAACGAAATAAGATTACATAACATGAGAATTGAGCCCATCTGTAACTTTGACATAATTTTGCTATGTGTTTTTTGACATGGCATGAAATATCTCCACTTTATTAAGCTGGACTGATGCACTTTATTAAACAAGACTGATGAGAAGTTGTTTCATTTTCTTACAAAGGACTACTGCATGAGTTGGGAACCACCAACTTCTAAGAGCAGACATCCGTGACCGTGTTTGTGTGCGTTTTCCATAGGGCTGAGGGGGGCATTAGCAAGGGCTCCACGGTAGGCATTCTTCTGGACCTGAATAAGCACTCCCTCACCTTTTACATTAACAAAGAGCAGCACGGGCCTGTGGCCTTCGAGAACCTGGAGGGTGTCTTCATGCCTGCTGTCAGCCTCAACCGGAATGTCCAGGTGAGTGCAGGTGGCTTCTAGAAAGCGCCAGGAAGTTTCAGGGGAAAAAAAGTGTCTTTGTAGTTAGGCTAATTCCTCAATCTCATGATACAGCAATAAACTAACATGATATCTAAGATTTCCTGTTGTGGTTTCCAGGTGACCCTTATTACAGGCTTGGAGGTGCCAAAGAATATCAAACAGTGAACCTCCAACATGTTCAGATCCATTTTAACCTAAAACACTGTAACCACAAACGTCAACATCTAATGCTGTTGGATGTCTGCCTGCCGTCAACTATCCATGTTCCCTTTAGTGATACTACAGAGGACTTTCATGAAAATCTCCTAATGTAATTTTAATTTCCCCTCATTTTTTATTAATCCAGCTGCATCTTGGAACCGTACGTACAATCCAGGGCTGAGTTTACAGCTGCATCTTGCCACAGGGTGCCATAAAATAGGTGAACCGCTAATACTGGATCCCATTTGAGCACAGACTCTTAGAAAGTGAGTCATGAAGTGCCCTAAGCGCCATTTACTCGACTACTCTAAAACTCAGGTTTGCTTTTATTACACTGATACGTGTAAGTATGTCTCCCTTTTTACTGATGACAGGAGGTTCGTGAGTCAGCTTCAGGCTAGTCACTCATTTGCACAAGGCAGTTGCCCTATAAATCTACTGTGTCAGTCAGTCAGGATATTTTGTCGTTCAAATGGAAACAAACAAAGACTAACTGAACTATAATCTTCATTTCTTTCCCCAAAGGCAGTAATATTTGCCAGGACAGATGTGAAGCTGCTTAATATAGGGTGTACAGAATTAGTTTTTTATTTCCCACAATATTTCAAACTCACAAGGGATCTTGCTGCTGCTCTGTGGATGTATCCTTGCTACTGGTTATTAGCCATTCTGTCAGCCCGCCAGCAATCTGTTTGCCAGCATTTAGACTAAAATGTCCCTGTTCACTGTGACTCTGAGTGTGTAGTTCAACTTTAGAGGTGTAACATTCCAGCTGGGGTTTTGGTTGAGGTGATTTCAGACAATGGATCTGCCTTAACCCTTGTTGTACTCAACCCTTAACTGAATGTTCCTTTGTCACGTGCATTTGATTTGATATATTTTTGATTTATTTATTTTCTGTATGAATTGCTGTGTGGGTATGCAGCTCCATGTTATTGAGAGAGCCATAGAGTCAGTATTGTAAAGCTGAGCAACTTGTGTTTGCATGTCATACTGCTGTAAATATCAACATTAATGATCCAAGACAGGTGCCACGCATGATGTTCTAAGGACTTAAAGTAAAAAGAGGACTAATACTTTTGTAAATAGTGTAATGATGTTACAGACAAGGGACTCACCAAAACAACCAAGTGTAGCAGTTCGCCCCCTGGAGTTTAAAATAAGAACAACAACCTTCCCTTGGTAAACCCAGAAGGTGAGGGCCAATTGATAATAATGATGATGGATTCACTATTATTTAATCACTACCTGTGCAACACAAAGTTAGTATGCTATGGATTTACATAAATGTAGGTCAAATATATGTAAGGCAGAATGATGGGGTTGGTCATTCTTTGTGGATTAATTTATTTATACCATTAGCATTTTAAAGTGCAGGTTGTAGTTGCCTGTATTCTAATTAAGCAGGTGCAGGTATAATTAAGCCAATTATTAATTTAATTTACCATTCTGAAAGACTTTACTATATTTTTTGTAAATATTTTGTTTGGGAGTTTACTTCACTCCCAGCAAGAGGAATTATTATCAGATTAACAAAATTACTGTAAACCATTATTGTTCTTTGATATTTATTATTATATTATTCAGTCAAGAGAGTATGCTGGAGAGAAAAAATATTATATCTATTGTTTGTGTTGTCAGTAATCCAAAGTGAAGTGGGATTTGTGAGGATTAAGCATGCCAAAGTTGCTCTTGTGCTGAGAAGCCATGGAGTCATTTTGCAGTGGGAGAGCAAGGCTATAGTGTTCTTTTTTGAAGTGACTGTCTCCCCTGTCTCCTCGCAAGCTGGCTAGTATGGTGGTGCTAAATACAAGCTTTTCCTAAAATGCCACCTGTTCATATTTTCAATGACTGACAGCTGTAATCTTTTTGTGCTGAGCAGTTGTACATTTTTCTATTTGTTATAATCTTCAAATGATTGAGTAAATATGGAAGTGTGTGTGTGTGTGTGTGTGTGAGAGAGAGAGAGAGAGCGCAATGTTCTTTGGAAAAATATGTAATCATAAGGCTATGTAGAGTAGAATCGTACTTTTTGAATTTGTGTAAACTAAAAAACGTGGACCTGCCCTTACCTTTTGTTAATAGCCTCTGCATTGATTTGAACATGTTACTGTGGCCAAATTGATAACTCGTCGTCTGCAGATGGATTGTGGAAGACTTCAAAAGACAGCTACAGGGGTACTCCTTCAATCTGACCCTACAGTTTACATTCAATCCTGTTTTTTTTGTTTAGCTGTTTCACTGTAAGCCACGTTTTGCCACGTGATTACCTGGACTTTCAGGTAACACTAGACTACAAATAAGTGCTTCAGACAACATTTTCTAGGATAACAGTATTTGTGATATCACTGGTTTGAACAGCGTGCCAAAGTTAAAATGTACATGGTGTGGTGTTGTTTGGATTACATTTTTACATTGGGTGTATCTTTCAATAAGAACATCTTTCTCACTGCCATGTTATCTGGAGGTCTCTGATAAAGAAAGCACACATTCCACCCTCTTCTCACACAAATGGGCTTATTCTGCCTATAACGACTCATTATTTGTCCACACCAGCTAGCGAGCAAGCACACTCTCAAACACTTTTGAAGCAGGGAGAGAGACCAGGGGCTGCTGGGAGTTGTAGTTGTGCACTTAGTAACTGATGTCATGTGGTGGCTTGTCTGGCATGCAATTTTCCTCCCCCTTTGACATGATTACAAGGTAGCCTGCTTCTGAATGTGAAACATGAAGACCTGAAGGAAAATAAATAGCTAAATAAAATGTAAAAATATTGCCAGGGTGCTATGAAATCCTACTGTCCATTACTTTAAAGAAAAGGAAAAAAACACTGAATTGTGCCACAGACACAGGTGTATTTTCAAAAAGAATTGTTAATTTCCTAATATTTATTTTTATTTTATCCTTTATTTATTGCTTTAATTTTGTTAGACACAACCTTGCCATTTTTGTTCACCAGGTGGTTATGCCACAGTATCAGATACAGCCCCTCATCTGACTAAAGGCAAAGTCCTTTTAGGCAAGTCCCTCCACTCGGCGGCCATATGGCAGCGCTTTTTGGGCACGAATCGGGCATCCATCTCGGCAGAAATGCGCGTGCGTAAGGCTTCACAACACCAATCTACTGCAATCTTGCTCCAGCGGCGAGATCACAACACATAATTGGCACTTCACAACACACCACATTATTGGCTCAATGTATTCACAACACAGCACATGATTGGCTCAATGTATTCACATGTCAACGTTTTGCCGAGGAAGGGGTGAGATATGTGTAGACAACGGCCATATTGGCGTTACAAACCCCATGCATTTCTATGGAGGATTTTTTGAGTGCCGTGTCTCATTAGAAAGTCTCTGCTAAAGGGGTGAGGCACAATCCCAGGACTACTGCCTCTGGAGGAGGCTAGGACGTTAGCGCTGTCTGTGTTCTACCACTCCCTCAGAATCAGGCCGAGTAGCACTACAGTTAACGGGGCCCCAGGGAACGCCAGCTTCTCCTTCAGGATGCCACGAATCTGCAGCGTCTGTGGCGGCTGTGTACGGATCTCAAAAAGCTGCGTGTGTACCAATGCTGCAGCTATATGTGCACTCTTCTTTTCCAATTTTTTTTTTTAAAACATCTTTTATTTCTCCTGAAATGTGTGCATTTTCTACTTGTCCGTGGTTTGTACATTACAATGCATTGTATCTGCCATTCTTTTTTCATACTAAAATACTTCAATATGATGTAAACAAAGAACAATGTCTTTTCCCTCCCCCTCTTTTATTAAATTAATAAATGAATAAACTGTGATGGTATATAGTGTGCAACTCCTCTCTTCATTTCAGTATTGTTTACTTACAGTATTGGACAAAACAATCTGGATCCAGACCAAAGCACCTCTGTTAAGGGGTTGACAAATAACTGATATGCAAGTTGGAAAAATCTTGTCACTTAGACTTTTTTATTTTGCCATTCATTGCCTGTAATTGTTTGGAGTTCAGGACCAGCACGCCACCTTTAAACCGTCCAATTTGACCTGAAGGCTCTCCACTGGACATCGGCCTCGGTTTCTTATCCCTGACAGAGGAAGACGAAGACACACGTGCATTACACTACAGCATCACCTCATTAGACACCTCTTACTCTTTACAGGAGGCTGGGTAGGAGTTAGATATCAAGATCTAATCTACTGCTTTGTGATGGGAAAAAAGTTTGAGCTGCTTGATTTCCCAATGCATAAATCACTTTATACAGCAGATTTATCAAGACTCCATGAACACTTGACATTTACATACCTTGGCTTCCCTTCTTTCCTTTTGTTTTTACTTTTGTCCTACACAGACAGAGAGGGCATACAGTCAGTGGGTGAATGCACCTCCATAGTAGCAGAACATCAGCACAGTGTGTGTTGTCCACTCACCCCTTTAGCTTCCTCCTCTTCTTTCTGTTTCTTCTCCTTGATCATTTGCTGGTAGTGTTTGTAATTTACATATTCTTTTTTAGGAGGCTACAAGACAATAACAATAAAAAAAAAAAACATATCAATAACAAATCTGTATAATATTAACCAACTAATGCAGACCTGCCAACCCAGAACATATTATGAGTACAACTTTTTCAGCTCATCTTGGTGTAGATGTGTAGCCAAATATCAGCGCAACAAACACATATATTTTGGATAGTTGACTCATTTATTAATATCAAATATCTAAATCTAAGCTGAGCGTGTAACTGAAAATAATATCTTTTTCTGTTATTATTTATCACCTTTCACAAAGATTCCATTGAATGATGCATTTAACTGGTAACAATAGTCTTCCATCATACCATTCCGTTTAGGATCACAAAGGTGGCAACATCAGAATGTCATAGACACACATAGCACAAGGTAAACTGGAACTTTTGTTCACTCTTGAGTTTGTGTAGAAGTTGGCTGGTTTCAGATTTGTTGATAAATTGATTTTCGGACTTTGATTTCTGGTGATCTGATTTTAATGTGGTTCTGCTGGTTCTTAGCCTTAGCCACGGCAGGATGAGCACCGTTCAGATAGAGCCATTAAGAAGTGCGTGAAAAAATACAGACTGGAGGAACTAAAGAGAGAGCTGGAGGCTTTGGAGGTTAACGTTGATGGACATGAACAAGACATGGATGAAAATAAAAATAAAAACAAAAAGACCAAAAAGGAACTCCAAAAGCTCCTAATAAAGGAGCTGAAACGGGTCGAGGACGGCAGAACTGGCCTGGACAGGAGGGCTAGGGAGAGGGCAGAAGGACTAACTGCCCATGGAGATCCCACAAGATGTCCTAAATGTTCTTCATGACCTTGATGCATTCTTGGACAAAGAGTTGAAAGACTCTGAGAGAAATGAACAGAGGGATGACGATGTAAAAGCTGTGCTTGACAGTCTCCTAAAGTGGACTTGACTCTGGGTGAGTAGAGGGCATCTGCTCTTATTGAGTGTAAGAAGTAGCCTTGCATCTCCAGAACCGACTTGAGCTCGGAGCAATAAGTGGGCTACAGTACGTAAAAAGTAGGCTCACATTTAAAACATCAAAATGGTTCAGCATTGAATTTTAATAAATTGTTCCCCCGTTATGTTTAGCTTCAGAAGGACTGAAAGACAAAGGAGAAAAGGAGAGAGTGTTGGGGCCAGAGGTTGGAGACAGGAAGGAGGAGGCCGAGCGGGAAGCCAATTTGTGGAGTGCCAGAGAGAACCACAAAGGCTCCATCCCCAGGAGGAGGTTTTGGGGGGCCAGACACGGCAGCAGACGGCTGACTGTGTGAATGACTGACAAGGACTCAACCATCAAAAACCATCAATAAAGCAGATACAATTTGTAGTGATCTTAATGTTTCTCCACGATTCATTTCTCAAATATAATTCTGCAACCTAATGACTCATACCAAGCTGTTCCAGTATGCTGCGATCATGATGACCGTAAACTTGACTTGAAACATCCCGACTTCCAAAAAAAAAGTGTGGTCATGAGGTCTCCGAGCATAAAATCCGACCCGACCTTGCTTTCAAGTCACAGTTTCGAAAAGAAAGCAAACAATGGTCTTCTCAGAGCGCTTGCACAAACAACAGCCTGCTCAACGCACCGCTGTCTGCATTGAATCATACGCTTTGCAATGTTTTGTCCATCTTGAACTCAGCCCAGAGGGGTATACTAAGAAGCAAGGTTACTGGCTTTCGGGAGTAACCGTTGATCTTCAAAATAAACCTTTACTGCACGTATTACTTCTGAAATGACATACTGTTTTGAGATGACATTTGGAAAAAAACAATGGAGAGAGCATCATGGATGCAAGTGCTGAACACTGACCATTATTCAACTCTCAACTTTCAGGGAGTCCGTTGCCGATGCAACTGATGCAATTCCTCAGAGAGATAACTGAAATGTGATCAAATTATATAATTTTGTGTCTAACGCAGATGTCATGGTTTGATGGTCAAAAACACATACCATCGCTCCAAGCATGATTGCTCTGTCTTGCTCAAAGACTCTCTGTTGATCCTTCTTGTAGCCAGTGATTCCAAATCTATGGACTTCAAGTCTTGCCTTAGAGAGGAAGAACATTGCTCCATCAGAAATACTCAACAGTCACACACTTCCTGTATCTTTAAAGATGACTTAATTATGAGTAGTAGGGCTACATCTACTTGAATCTTACCTTTTCTATACTGAATTCATCTTCCTCTTCTGTCTTACGTTTCTTCATTTCTGGAGGCTGCAAAGTGTCAATAAAAACAGTGCTGAAGACATAACACGGGCAAAGAAGAAATGAATGTGAGCATATGGAACGGAGTGAGGCCAGCATATAGACTATCTACAGGCATCAGTTTAACACCTAGTAAAACAACGCATTTGAACTATGACAATTCTATTGAAAGGACGTAGGGCCTAACGTGGCAACGGTGGCATTGCTATGCTTATTTTCCTGACTTTACCTTTACTTCTTTTCCATCTTCTTTCCTTTCCGTCATTTCTATTTGAGGTTTTGTTCTCTGTTTCTTTAAAGGATCCTCAAAAACAACAACTGGGACATCTGAATGCTTGGTTGCCAAGGTGGAAGTCTCGGCCTTCGTTGAATCAATCTGAACAGAGTTTTTTGAATATAGGGACTCATCACGGTCCTCAAAAATTATCACAGAGTTTGTGAGCGTGTCATTACTGGCCGATTCCTCGGCTTCTTCTTCATGTGTTATTTTCTTCTTTTTCTTTTGTGATTTCTTGGTTTTTCTGTTTTTTGCTCCATCACCTAAGAAGACAACGAAGAGCATCCAAGGCTGAGTGATAGCTAATGATAGCTAACGTTTGCTATTTTTAAGGTTTTACGCTACGATTGCTGTCTTCAGAAGTCGTGTAAATATATGTTACTTGAAAGAATATGTAATGATTTCATAATCCCCATTTAGACAAAAAGTGTTTTATATACAATAGCTGGATAATTCAATCAGGGAAAAGGTTAGCTACGTTAAGTAACGTTAACTAACTTAGCTCGCCATGCATTGCAACTTACCAAAATCGTAAAGCTGATTCAAAACCTGATCCAGGAAATCCTGATCTACATTCTCTTCTCCTTCACTGCTTTCCTTATTCTTGGACATACCTCACGTTGAGCATTTAAATATGATAAACTAAAACAAGAAGAGTTCACATTCACAACATAAACTCACGTGTTGTTTCTGAGCCTAGAATTCTCGCGTGTGGTGTGGATGACACTTTTCGGCCACCGTCTGTCCACAGTTTGAGGAAGTGGCAAACGCCTAAGTGAACATCCCCGCCCATGTGAATTATGTTTGCATTGATTGTGTAACTGTAAAAAACAACAACAACGTTCTCCCTTGGTTTACTTTTAATATGCCAATGCATATTTAATGTTTTGCACCGGCCTAACAAGAAATGGCATCTAAATCATTGTACTCGGTAAGTGTCATTGTTGGACCTAAATATAAATGCATTCGCTAGCACGCTAACATTGGCTAACTTATCTGTCATCAACTTCAAAATTGTGATGTACGTGAGCTAGTTGGTTATCCTGGAGACTTTTCCACGATGTGCCCATATGATCAAGTTCCTTTGGAAGAAAGTAACCTGAAAATGATTGAAATGGTAACTGTTAAGATACGATATTGGACAAAACAAAACTGTCAGAAAGCTCATTTTACTATGTGCTAACTGTATGCAAACTTCAATCGGTTGATAGGTCGGCATTGATTTAGTTTTACATCTGATAATCTACCATCCAGTATGTGCAAGATATAGGTCTATTTGCAAATTCTAGAATGCCCCTACAAGTCAGTTTTGGTAAGTCTGTTATTTTCCTCTGAAGCAAAGAGATCCTGTTCTGAAGAAGAGAGATGACTTTGAAGACGTTTTAGAAGAACGGAGGAACTCAAGTGATTTACGATATGCATTCAAGTGCTACACCCCCGTGCTCTACAAGAGCCTCAACCCGTGTAAACCCAGTATGCTAAAAAACATTGTCCTGCAGTCGGATCCTCTCCAATATGTAATTAATCAGGTAACATATCAACTTATGATGTGGTGTATCCATAGCCACTGTTAAACCTACAAGGCATTTAAGGTATTTGCGGGTAGAAGAGGTTTTACAAGAATATCATATGATACTTATACAGTATTGACTGATGTCTGACCTGTCAATTAATCTTAATTCCATGAAATAATTGCTGTCATTCAGCAGTGTTGAAATTACATCTTTACATTTAGCAGTGGTGACATTACAGTCAGTAATGCTACATTGCTGCACCTGTGTGTTTCCTGCCTTCCTGAGCTGTTTCTGTGTGCCAGGTGTGTGCGGAGTCAGGCGAGCCTGTGGAGCTGGTCCAGGAGGAGGCGGCAGCCATCTTGGAGGAGATGGCCCACCGACTGCAGCTCAGCACCGTCCGATTCTTTGCATTCGCCCTCAGCAAGGCCTTCAAGAGCCTGTTCCACAGTGTCTGTGTCAACGAGGAGGGCATCCAGAGGGTGGGCATTTACGTGTCAAATATACACAGGAGAAATGTTAAATTCCTAGAGCTATAGGTAGGAGATTTCACATAGCGGCCAACCTACAACTAAGCTTTTACCATCAAAAACAAAATCTTACACATCAACCTTTGTGGGCAGAAACATCATCAACAGAACAGCCTTCAAGAGCATTTCACCGGGATTGTCAAGTAGGCACCTTCCTTCATGGGTGTTTATATTGAATATATATATATATAGTATAAGTATATATACTCTTTTGATCCCATAAGGGAAATTTGGTCTCTGCATTTATCCCAATCCATGAATTAGTGAAACATACACAGCACACAGTGAGGTGAAGCACACACTAACCCGGAGCAGTGAGCTGCCTGCTACAGTGTCGCTCGGGGAGCAGTGAGGAATTAGGTGCCTTGCTCAAGGGCACTTCAGCCGTGGATGTGGGCATGCGCAATGCAGTGCTCAACCACTTCCCCCGCCCACATTTTTTCCTACTGGGTCGGGGATCGAACCGGCAAACCCTTTGGTTACAAGCCTGAAGCCCTAACCAGTAGGCCACGGCCCAGGACCAGGACACCTCCAGAATGGAATCAGAAAGATTCTGTTTCACAGTAAGGGTGTGACTGGGTGTTAAGGCTCTTTCATACCAAGTCTGAATTTTCTGATTAAATAATGGCACAAAGACAAATGTAGGTGATTAAATGCTTGTGTTCTTATTACCGTAGTCTTACACACATTACACACCTAGGACGAAAATGTGCAGTCAGAGATTGATTTTTCATTGCAATGATTGTTGTCTCTGATGTGTAAAGACTAATACAAGGATACAAGGATACAAGGAAGTTTATTGTCACATGCATATAGTTACTGGAAGTAAGAAATGCAGTGAAATTATGTCTGGTGTCAGCCTATTTGTGCATTAATGGGGGGGGTAAAAAGTGCAGTAGAAGAGGGGTTTAGTAGATTAAGTGGCAAGGGCTGCATAAAAAAGGTGGGGGAGGATTGGGATTGGGTGGGGGGCACCAACAAGGAGCACCCAAGAGCAACAGGGGCAAGGAAAAACTCCCTTACCAAGGAAGAAACCTTGGGCAGATCCACGGCTCAAGGGGCTAACCCAACTGCCAGGGGTCTTGGTGTGTGTGTTGGGGGGATGACAGGGGAGATGGGATAGTGTGCTGTGTATGTGGGGAGAGGGCAGTGTGCAATATGTGTGTTGGAGAAGCTTCCTCATGAGACAATGTGCTGTGTATTGAGGGGGGGGGGCAGTGTGCTGTAAGTATGTTGGGGATGTGTGTTGGAGAAGCTTCCTGATGAAATAATGTGCTGTGTATGTAGGGGGGGGGGGCAGGGACTTACTATTGCAAGCAGAGTACTGTATGTAATGTATGTGAGTGATGACAGTGAAGATGTGTGTGTGGGCGGGAGGGGAGTGGAGCAGTGACTGTGTGTGTGTGTGTGTGTGTAGTGTGTAGGTGGGTAGGTGGGGGCAGTGTGCTGTAAGTATGTAGAGGATGTGTGTTGGAGAAGATCCTGAAGACAATGTGCTGTGTATGTGGGGGGGGGCCATTGGGGGGGAAGAAAGGCTAGGCAATCAAGGACATGGGTAGATGGAGGAGAAATCAAAAATAATAAATAAAAAGTGTGCAAAAGTTGGAGAAAGTCAGATATGTGTGTGTGTGTGTGTGTGTGTGTGTGTGTGTGTGTGTGTTTTGACGTGTGATGAAATAAGAAAATAAATAAAAGGTCTGTAGCATAGGGAGAGGGATGTAAAAGTGTAAAAGTGCTAAAAGTCTTGTAGGTGTGTGTGGGTGTGTGGGGGGGGTCATGAGTGCTGAGGAGTGAATGAGTGCAAAGTCAGTATAGTGTGAGTTCAGAGTTGGGAAATGTTTGAGAGTGCTGAGGAGTGAATGTGTGCAAAGTCAGTATAGTGTGAGTTCAGAGTTCGGATGGCCTGGGGATAAAACCTTCTCCTGAGTCTCTCAGTTCTGGCTTTGTGACTACATAGGCGTCTTCTTGATTTCAGCGGTAGGAATAATCCATTGTTAGGATGAGAAGAGTCCTTCAGAATCTTTTGGGCTCTTAGGAGTACTCTTCTGGAATAGATATCTTGTAGAGCAGGGAGTTGAGTTCTTATAGTACGTTCAGCTGAGCGCACTACTCTCAGCTCTAATAAGAACACATGTATTTCATTTTGTGTATTTCAGTACTTTTGGGACAAAAAAACCCCAAAAAACAATTGGTTCTGCCTAGTTTGAATTTCTGCAGCCAACAACTAGAGCTACCAGGCAGCTACAGTGCTACACTCTGGGGGCATGAAGAGGGAGCAATGTTTGAAATTATAGTATATATAGAAAATTAAACGTTATGTAGATATATAATGTTTCAAATATACAGTACAGGAAAGATTAAATTTATTAGTTTATTTACATGTACCCAAAAAGTGTGAGCATGCAGCATCCTGGAAAAAGTTATTATTTTCAGTTGCACGCTCAGCTTAAATTTAGATAGTTGACATTAATAAATGAGTCAACTATCCAAAATATATTTATTTGTTGCGCTGCTATTTGGCCATCTACACCAAGATGAGCTGAAGAAGTTGTACTCATAATATCTGTTCTGAGTTGGCAGGTCTGAGTATTCCATTGTGCTACATGTACTTACATGGTTCCTTAAAATGGAGTAGAATATTCAAATTCAAAGGACTTTATTTTTCTGTTAGGAACTTCATGTGTGAAAAGCTTTAGTGCATACATATACATACATAAATACACATACAAACATACAAATAAAAAAATATACAGAATTTGTTTTTTCAAATATTCATAAGTCTGATGGATGCAGGCACAAAGCTTGACATGGCTCTTTTAGTCCTGAAGGAGAGAGATCTGTACTTCTGGCCTGAAGGAAGGAGACAGTCTTGGCTTTGTAGTGAGTGAGTGTTGTCCAAGGCTATAGTGGATATGCTATAGTGTAGTCACCTCCGAAACATCAAGCCAAGAAGATACCAAGTCTTTGGTTTTCTTTTCTAGCCCAGTGTTCTGTAACACATACTGTACCAGAAGTCATGAGGAAAAACTCTGACACCCTTCACTGTGTTGCTATAGCTTACCACAAATGACAAATAGATTCTGAAATAAAACTCACTGGAGCGTATACCCATTTCAAATAGATTCTGAAATAAAGCCCACTGGAGCGTATACCCATTTCAAGGTGATCTTTTCTCTGTGATTGACAGCTTCAACAGGCTATACATGAACATCCGGTGGTGCTTCTGCCCAGCCACCGCTCATATATGGACTTCCTCATGATGTCATACATCTTGTACACGTATGACCTCACGCTGCCGGTCATCGCTGCAGGAATGGGTATGTTATAGAGGATCATGAAAACATTGCAGATAAAGGATGTTACCATTAACACATCGCATAGATCAGAGATCACAGTAGACAAGATTGAAATTGAACGAATTGTATAAAATACATTTCTGTGGACAAAAGAAATCTACCTAATCATAATTAATGAATGAATGAATTAACCAATCAATTGTGAATTAATAGATTTTTGTGATCCATGCAGATTTTATGGGAATGAAGTTTGTTGGGGAAATGCTACGCATGTCAGGAGCCTTTTTTATCCGCCGATCCTTTGGTGGAGACAAGCTTTACTGGGCTGTGTTCTCTGAATATGTCAAGACAATGCTCAGGGTGAGGGATGCCGTTTAAATCCTTCCCCCAACCATTTTGTTGACATTTTTCTCGTCCAGTTATTGCATGTCCTGCATCTAATATCTACTTTTATTGTTTGTGTTCCTATTTGTCCATTTGTCCAGAATGGTTACGCTCCAATTGAATTCTTCTTAGAAGGCACAAGAAGCCGCACATCAAAATCACTAACACCAAAGACAGGTAATGCAGTATTACATGGATTTTTTTGTGTTTGTTCGTAGGTTAAAAGCAATAACTGAAAACTTTGGAGAACCTTTTATTTTTTTTTGTGTGCGGCTGGTCATTGTGTTAGTAAGAGGTCCAAATGAAACCTTTTAGTATGCAAAGCCAGACGCTCCTGTTATTGCTCTTGTCGTTTCTATGGCTCTGGAAATAGACGCCAGGTTGACAGAGAATCGCATTTCTGCTGCAATCATCAGATTTTCTGGCTGCCTTGTTTGGTGAAATGTGCCAGGGACCTTTTCACCAAAAAAAAAAAACAAAAAAAAAAATTCTGAAACAGTTGGGCTGTATGATTTGTCACAAAGTGATTTAAATCCCTCAGATTATTCGTGAAGAAAATCACTGTAACAAAGTTAGTGTTGTTGTCATGTGGCTTTGCATCTGTCAAAGTGATCCATCTTTAAATGTTAAACGTTTATGAAAATGTAAGCCGCTGTCTAGGCAATGTTCCTCTCTCACATTGCACTCTCCTCTCTTCCTTCTTTTCTCTTTTTGTTTTTCTAACGGTTTCTTCCCTATTTCTCTTTCTGTTGTGATGTATTTCCCTCTCTCTCTTGTTCTCTCTCTCTCTCTCTCTCTCTTCCACACATACACACACATTCTCTCCTTCCCTTTGTGAAGTCCTGCTCTTTTTTTTCTAATCCAGGCCTGTTGAATATTGTGATGGAGCCCTTCTTCAAAGGCGAGGTGTTTGACGTCAGCCTGGTGCCCGTCAGCATCAGCTACGAGCGGGTGCTTGAGGAGGCGCTGTATGCCCGCGAGCTGCTCGGCGTGCCCAAGCCCAAGGAATCCACCTCGGTGAGACGGGCATGTCTGCATGATTGACACCACCTTGTTGTGCACATCAGCCTTCTCTGTGCAGCTCTCCGTACTGTGTGAAAGCTGTAAACATGGTGTGAAAAGCACTGCTAGGGGGAAAAAAATCTGAGTGGAGCTATGTATGTTCAATCTGTTTTGTACAACAACAAAAAAAAAACCTGTGTCAGTTCACCAAATGTTTTCAGTTGAATTTAGTTGCGCTGCCTGGAAAGTTTTTCAGCAACACATTTGAAACTTAGAACTTAGAACTTGAAACTTAGAACTTTCATCATGTGGCGTAATGTTGCATGATTACATCACATCATTTCAGATGACTTCTCATCCCATGGATGGGATTTTGTATTTCTTTTGCCTCAGGGTCTTTTGAAAGCGAGGAAGGTCTTAAGTGAAGACTATGGTAGCATGCATGTGTATTTTGGACAACCAGTGTCAGTTCGCAGTC
The DNA here is from genome assembly GCF_018492685.1 of Alosa sapidissima. Lineage (NCBI taxonomy): Eukaryota > Metazoa > Chordata > Actinopteri > Clupeiformes > Clupeidae > Alosa > Alosa sapidissima. Next base: position 36,009,984 of record NC_055962.1, on the reverse strand, counting down.
TGGCCCAAGGCCGCATTAACCGCTCCCAGTACAACCTTGTGCCAAGGTGAGTTATCACTGTTCACACATTATTATCACCAGGCCACCAGCTCCTCTTGGGCCTTTGGGGGCCAAAGTTCTTTTCCAAGTTGGTGTAGCAGTGGTTGCAGACAAGCAGCCCTTATTTTATTTAGTGGTTATGGGTTATGGTATTTAGCAGACGCTTTTGTCCAAAGCCACTTACAGAATATGATTCAAAATAGTAATAATAGCAATATCAAATATTAATAATGAAAATAAACAAATACTATATATATATACCGTATGAATTCATTAATTAATTACCCTATTGACGTGGCGTAATTAATATCAAAGTGAACTTAATTGCACTTAGCAAACGACTCTGTGCAACAGTTATGACAATGCAGTGGTCCTTGACGGCTTTGTTCTCTGTGTTTGATCAGACATATTCCTAAGAAACCGGCTAATGGTATCCAGAGCTTTGTGAACGACGCTGCATATCAGCTGGTGCGCCTGCAGGAGGAGAACATGGTTCTAAAGCCCTGGGTTCTGATCGCCACGTTCCTCATGCAGAATCTGGAGGGGATGGAACTCTCCCAGCTCGTAGAGCAGACTGTTTGGCTAAGGGATCTGGCGCGATCCTTTGGAGCCTTTCTCGACTGGCCAGGTAAGGAAGTTTGACATTCGTATAAGTGCTTGGCTCTGCTCATGGCCTCATGTTGAAAGGATGTTGGCTAACCAGCTCCTTAGTTGAACCGCATTTTGGATCACGATTCGTCTTTTGTGGAATACACTGGGTTTAAATTTAATTTAATTTGACATTATTTTCTGAGTGCCATGTAACTTTGTTTGCTTGTCAGTATAGTATGTGACCGCAATTCTGACATGTTTTTCATTTCTTTTTAAAATTCTTTTTTGCATAGTGTATTTGTGTCAAATGAGTCATAACTGTGTATCATGTAACAAGACTAACAGCGGCAGTAAGAATAGTAGGGAGACAGCCTGTCCTTAGCATACCTTTAGTGTGAGTCAGACTTTGATGGTAGGATCAGTGTGTGTGACAGGGTATTGTTGGGCACGCACGCTCGTCAGCCATGATCTGATCAGATGTGACGTCCCCCACTCACCATCAGAACAATGACATGTGTGAGACGTGACGTGCTCAAGCACCCTGAGGAGCAGCTTTCTCACGAACGTGTGCGTGTGTGTGTGTGTGTGTGTGCGTGTGCGTGCATGTGCGTGCGTGCAAGTGTGTGTCTGGGTGTGTGTGCGTGCGTGCAAGTGTGTGTCTGGGTGTGTGTGTGTGTGTGTGTGTGTGTGTGTGTGCGTGCGTGCAAGTGTGTGTCTGGGTGTTTATGTGTCCGGGTATGTGTAGTTGTGTGTGTGTGTGGTAGGGGGTAATGCGTGTGTCTGAGAATGTGTAGTGGTGTGTGTGTGTGTTGGGGGGGAGGTTTAGTTATGTGTAGTTGTGTGTGTGTGTGGGGTAGTTATGTTTGCGTGTCTGTGTGTGTGTGTGGGGTAGTTATGTTTGTGTGTCTGTGTGTGTGCTAAAGCCGTGTGTGGCAAACGGGGGGGTATCGGCTGAAGGCTCCTCTCTGCCACCTGCCCCTCGTACTCATCTCTCTGCCCGTCTCTGCCCATCTCTACCCATCTCTGCCCATCTCTGCCCATCTCTGCCCATCTCTGCCCATCTCTGCCCATCTCTACCCATCTCTGCCCATCTCTGCCCATCTCTGCCCATCTCTGCCCATCTGTGTGCGTCTGTGTGCGTCAGCGGGTGCCAGCCTGCGTTAATCACCGTGGAGCTGTGCAGGAGCTCTGTGTTGTGACATTCACACCAGGCGCTCTGCTGTGCACTCAACCCCCCACCCACACGCTGTGCCCCCCCCCCCCACACACGCTGCGCTCCGCCACGTCCCCCCCCTACATCTCCACTCTCATGCCACTGCCTCCAACAGCGCTTTGGTATTCAGTATCTGCCCAACAATTTCCATAAAAGCATCTAATGCACCATATATTCCTAAATATGTATTTTAGATACATATTTTACATACATATCTCAGTTTACTTATTGTAGAAACTAAATCCAAATTAATCCATCCATGACCCGGTTTAGCAGATTTACCTTTCCTGGTGGAATCAATACATATTTCTATTGATGATCACCTTGGTTATTGTTTGGGTTTAGAGCACATTTTTTGGTCTTCATTAAAACATTCAAACAATTGTATCCACGGAACCCCAAATATGTGCCACAAAACTGTATGAGGAAAAGGCATCTTCACCATTACTTGCCCAGCTTTGCTTGCAGTTGTGTTGTGTACCACGAGCAAAATCATGGCAAAAACAAGAAGTGAAGTTGCCATCTGCCATCTATTAAAATGGAAGATCACTGACGGATCTATCCAGACTGCAAAAAGTCAACACTGGCTGCTGAGCATCAGAAATGAGGGATTGTTAAACACTTTGTGCTTTTTTTGAGATTGTCGTCATTGTTGTCATGTCAGTGTTGCTCTGATTTCAATAAAATGTAGTTCATTTGCAGCAACTTTTAACCCTTAGAACCCGATTGACGCAAAGTGCGTCAAAAAACACACCCTTTCTTCTCTGTTACATTGCTCCGCGACTGTTCATCGCAGCGAGATGAAACCTTTATAGCATGACAGAAAAGAAGTGGGGCTTTCCAAAGAGACTAGGCACTTGTCTGTACGATCAAGTATGAAAATTTAAAAAAATCATGAAATTAAATCAAATAGCATCATATTTACAGTCTATACTTCTCTGCGTTCACCTGCGCACCCATTACTCTCGTTTGAATTACACGTGAACCCGTGATCTCATAGATATGGCACGCATATCAGATGAAAGAGGAGACACAGGGCTATTATTGGTACCATGTATATCGATCCTTCTGGCTTATAAAAACAGACGAAGTGACTGCAAAATATTAACGTCGTGTACACAAACCAACGCTGCACACCCATTACTCTCGTTTGAATTACTCGCGGACCCGTGATCGGATAGATATGCCACGCATGTCAGATGAAAGAGGAGACACAGAGCTATCATTTGATACCAAGTACATCCTTCTGGGTTATAAAACAGACGAAGTGACAGCAAAATATTAACTTCATATAGCTGGACTTACCCCACGTTTTTGTCTGTTTTTGTGGCAAAGCATGTTTATAATCCAACGCTATCGTGTGTTTCTCTACGGCAAAGCATGTTCATAATCCGGTTTTGAAATCCTAGCAAATTCCTGCATGACATCCAATTCAAGGCTCACATTGCATCCCAATTTGTTGACCAAAGAAACACCTTTTTTGCCTTTACTTTGTTCATGGCAATGCAGTAAAAAGTTGAGAATCATTATGGCACACATGCTAACACACAAACTTGGGTCAAGTCAGGTCAGATCAGTTTGTGACATAGATATGGAGCGCAGAAAGGTCATTTTTCATCACTAAATAAAAAATGGCATTTATTTCCATAAATCACACACCACATATTTCTGTAAATTGCTCAGCCCCAGAGTATCCCTCCATTGCCCGATTCAGGACAGTCTGCCCTACACACACATGAAATGCATGTAGAGCTATGAGCTTGCTGTGGTGAGATACAGGTCAAAATATAAGAATTTTTATAATACGCTCTTTGCCTTGTTCCTCACATAGTCTCATTTTATCTTTATATGGCTTAGTTGGTAGAAATAGGATTTTGGCTTGTGTCCTTTGGAAATATACAGAGCCCTAAAGGGACATGTGCCAAAATGTTATTTATTTATTTTTTTTTTACTGATGCTCTCCACCAGACAGTTTTGCGTGTGTGCCAGAACATGTGTGTGCACACCAGAAACTCAAAGCCCTTAAGAGAACATGGGCACACTTTTTGTTGTTGTACGTTTCTGGTGCGCACATGTCCCATCAGGGGCTCCGTAGATATTTGATGAAATCTGATGATGTATAAGATCTCTGGACAGTATGTCACAGACAAAATAAACAATGAAATGAGTCTACTCACTTTCTCCGCTCACTTCTTCCTGGACACATCCCTCAGTGCTGTTGTTGACCAGTTCCATTTGACCAGTTTGATGTGTTTAGTCAGTGCTGCAGAGTGGCATATTACAGTGTATGCATATTTCAGTAACGCCCAGTGTGTCCTTCCGACGTTTGATGTGTTTAGTCAGTGCTGCAGAGTGGCATATTACAGTGTATGCATATTTCAGTAACGTCCAGTGTGTCCTTCCGACGTTTGTCCCTCACGTTCTCCACCTAGAGCACAGTTCCGCCAGTAAGGTGGTGTCGTCCAGCCTGTCCCTGCACCGTAACCTGGTGAGTGTGAGCGGGGGGCAGGTGCGTCTGCAGGTGGGGCAGCCGACGGGTGCGAGCGCGGAGAGCCCGGAGGCGGCGCTGTTCGAGCAGGCGGTCAGCGCTCTGTCCTGCGCCTCCTACAGGAACCAGATCCTGCACGTCTTCCTGCGGCCGGCACTCCTTGCCGTGGCTATGCAGGCCGCCGCCTCCTCCAGGAAAGGTAAGCCGCGTGGGCCGGACGGTGGGCCGAAGATCATAGTTCAAATGGAGGAGCTATCTGTCAATGTATCAAATGAAGTGTGAAATACAAAAAAGGATCAAGTCCCTATGCACAGGCTTCTGATTTCCAGGTGCTGGTAATGTGCAGTCGTCAGTAAAATTCAGAAAAGTGAAAGTGAACCTGATGAAGCAATGGCGAAACGCTCACGTCGTTCACTGAAAAATAAACCAGCTAAATAAGTCCACCAGTGTGTGGTGATCTTTCACTTTTCTGAAATTTAAGTGTGAAATACACTTGTGGGTCACTGAATTAGTGGTGTACTACTACTACTACTACACACACACACACACAAATACACACATGTGCACACACACAACAATTGCACATTGGCGGAGGAAAGTGGAACTGATCAACAGTATAAAGAAGGAAAAAAAAGTTTTGCCCTAAAATATTTATCTATTTTGTCTGGCATTGTCTGTCATGGTCTGTCTTCTTGATGGAAAATGTGTAGTGAAGCTGAGCTCATGATTGCATCATGGCTGTCATGTCATCTACTCTTCTGAAGTGCCACTTTTTCCCCCACTGTAGAAGAGGTCTACAACTGCTTCAGCTTCCTGCGGAACATGTTCTCTAACGAGTTCATCCTCTGTCCCGGAGAGGCCGTGCAGGTGAGCGACCCCGACCCTCACAGTGTCACGGCAGGGTGTGAGCGTTTGCGTGAGCGTTTGCGTGAGCGTTTGCGTGTGCCTGGTGGATTCCCACCTGAATGTGCTTGTCACTGACCAGGTGCTGTTTTCTTCCCCTATTCTGGCCACAGAGGAGTTCACGTTTGGTTGGATGCTAAAAACAAAATGGCCAAGCTGAGTGGTGTGTTTGTGTGTGTTCCCATGGCTGATGGATACCTCTTTGAAGTTTGTGGTGATTTGTCGTCTCCAAATAACCCCAGTAGTACCAGTAGTTAGTAGTGTCCAGTAGTTATTAGGCGTACTGCGCTCCACGTATGGGCTGTTTCTGTTGATGGAGAAACCCTCTGTAGCAACACTTTAGATTAGAGTGCAGCAGACCGTGGAACACTAGCTACTCCCATGGGGGATTAAAGAGCCTTCAGCTTCTATGTGTGTGTGTGTGTGTGGTGTGTGTGTGTGTGCGTGCGTGCATGCGTGTTTGTGTGTGTGTGTGTGTGTGTGTGTGTGTGTGTGTTCTTTTCACAGGACTTTGACGAGGCATGCTACTTGCTAATGAAGTGCGGGGCGGTGCAGATGCTACAACAGGGGGTTGTGAGCGTGGAAAAAGGCCAAGCCACCCTGTCCTTCCTCTGTGCCATACTAGAGCCTTTCCTACAGGGATACCAGGTACGCTTCTGTTGGCCCACGTTTGATTTAAGCTTTGGAGGGTTCATGAGAAACACTCACCCACTCACCATGTTAGCCATGATTAGAGCAAGACTTTTAACAGAGACTTGGCTTCAAATATCCTGTCAGAACATTATGGTGAGCATTGGAGTGGAAGTAGTGGCATTTTGGTTTTGATGATCTCAGTCAATATTTTCAATTGTTGGCAGCCAGTGGTCATAATAGTCAACAGTAATGTAATGGCATATTGTCCAGATTACAGTTAGATAGATAGATAGATAGATACTTTATTGATCCCCAGGGGAAATTCAAGTTGGGCAGTTGGGCAGCCGTGGCCCACTGGTTAGCACTCTGGACTTGTAACCGGAGGGTTGCCGGTTCGAGCCCTGACCAGTGGGCCGCGGCTGAAGTGCCCTTGAGCAAGGCACCTAACCCCTCACTGCTCCCCGAGCGCCGCCGTTGTAGCAGGCAGCTCACTGCGCCGGGATTAGTGTGTGCTTCACCTCACTGTGTGTTCACTGTGTGCTGTTTGTGTTTCACTAATTCACCGATTGGGTTAAATGCAGAGACCAAATTTCCCTCACGGGATCAAAAAAGTATATATGCTTACTTGTACTTATACATGAGGTTTTTGGTAAAGTCCCTTTAATGATGCACAAAAGCTGTTATTTTAAGAAATGTGGGTGCCCTTTTAAAGGAACACAGCAGCATGTTGGTTAATTAACTTATCTGTCATCTCCCCCAGAGTTAGATAAGATGATACGTACCCTTCTTGTCTCTGTGCCTGCAGTAACTCAGTCTGACGCTCCTACCGTTAGCCTAGCTTAGCATAGCTACCGCACCTACCGTTAGCCTAGCTTAGCATAGCTACCGCACCTACCGTTAGCCTAGCTTAGCATAGCTCATTGAGGTGGGCAGAACCAACTAGCCTATCTCCCAAAAGTGACAAAACTCTAATATTATTAGATGTATTTACAAAACTCTAACATTATTACATGTATTTACATGTTGTGACTGGTATAATTACCGTGTGTACATATTCCAATGTAAAATGAGATGCAGCATTTTCTAAGCATGTACACACACGGAGACGTGAAGGGTGTGTTTCATCTTCTCTAACTCATGGCGAATAAGCTGATTTCCCAAAATATTGGCATGTTCCTTTCAGACAATACCCTGCAGGGATGATGGTGCTGTTAGTATTGAACTCCACAAACGCACTGCTTTTCTCAGTGTTGTTTTTGTTCTGTGTTTGCGTGTCAACGTGTGTGTTTGTGTGTCAACGTGTGTGTTTGTGTGTCAACCTGTGTGTTTGTGTTTGTGTTTGGGTGTGTGTCTGCACACAGGTGGTGTGCCGATACCTCTATGAAGAAGCCACTGACAACCTCACGGAGAGACAGTTCATCCCTGCTGTTAGGAGTTTTGCTGTAAAGCTCCACTTAACAGGTGTGTGTGTGTGTGTGTGTGTGTACATGCATGCACATGTGTGTGTGTGCGCGTGCGTGTGTGTACATGCATGCTTGTGTGTGTGTGTGTGTGTGTGTGTGTGTGTGTGTGTGTACGTACATGGATGCGTGTGTGTGTGTAATGTGTGTGTGTGTACATGCATGCGTGTGTGTGTGTTTGTGTGTGCTGACTTCATCTGCATGCTGGGACAAATCTGCAAGAGTCCTTATATTTTCATGACTTGGGATGAAGGCATCTGTTAAAGAATCCAATAACCACCATTCTACGAAATGTATCGTCTTATTATTTATTATGCTTTAAATTATTTTGTAATGATATAGCATTGTTGTACCAAATCCAAATTTGTGAACATGCCAGGTAGGACCTAGTTAATTGTTGGTTGACAAGGTCTAAATGTCTATAAGAACCCAGTGCAAATTCTACTGCCCTCTAGCTGTTTTGAGTGGAAGTGCACGTGTTGATAGCTGTTCTCTCTGTGGTGGTCATCCCAGGCAGCCTGCGATGCTACGAGGCGCTGTCCTCTGACCTACAGAAGAACGCCCTGGCCGCTCTGCTCAGACTCAACGCAGTCAAGAAGGTCAAAACGTAAGGGACTCCGTAGAACTGTTAGCCTGAATCCTTAGTTGTGAGTGACCACTGTTAGAGAGAACATCATGTCATGTTGGATGTTTATGTGTGCACTTTCAGGCCTGATCAGGTCGTACTCAAAGTGAACAAGCTTGCAGTGAACTCTCTGGAAGACACTTTAGGTAAGCGTTTGCAAAATTGTCATATTTTCAATGAAATGTTTGAAACTCTAGTTCACCATAACATATAATGGGTATAGTAACTAGTAACTTGTCCATACCTTTCCTATAATGACCAATAATAACAATTGATTTGTGATTACTGTTGCCCTTGGTTGCATCTGGACAAATGTAAACATGTGAGATGATAATATTGGTAATAATGGATTATAATGATGATAACTCATCGTCCTACCATTGTCTACAAAGGGCCAGCCTTCTGTCTTACCGAAGACATATCTACACAAAATGATATTAGGGGATTTGAGTGTACTTTGGTTGGCCGATAATCAGAAGAACCAGTGGCATCGACAAGTCCAAAATAAATATAACCTTTTATTATTTGAGAGGATTAATGCAGTTGTGTTTCTTGTGAGCCATGGTCTCTGGCCTTAAGTGGGTGCCCATAAGCTGTGGAGCAGGACTCATGTTGAGCAAATAATAAATTCAAAAGTTATTTTGCTAAACAAGTAGGAAGGGGATTATAAATATATTTGTGTATACTGAATGAATCAGGGGCATCACCACGGTGATGAAGAGCTTCCTGCTTTTGGGATACTCGGGTACAGATCCGATGCTGTGAGACAGAGAGGATAACACAACGCTTCATGTTGCTATTCTCATCACCATGAGTGTCAGAGCTGGCGTCGGCTGTCTCTCTGCCTGCCTTCAAACGCCCATGCCTGTGTTCCCATGGAAAAAAAATATAAACACCTCAACACAACTCGGTGTGTTGCCCTACATAGAGCAGCAACGCCTCTCTCTCTCTCTCTCTCTCCCTCTCTCTCTCTCTCTCTGCACATACCTCTGACCCACTTAAGCGGAAATTGTGTTTATTTTAATACGGCTGATGAAGAACAGATAGCAGATATCGGCACGGTTCTCTCGGCTTGGGTAGAACCAGAGGGTTGTTCTAATCCTGTCTGATGTTATTTTTATTTATTTTCATTTATTTTCCATCCGTCAATCAGGGGGTAAGATTCCGACCCAGAAGCCTGTCCTCGCCCGACTGTGAGCCCTTGGCTGTTCCCAGCGCTCCGAAGTCAGAGATTCTGGAGAGCAAGCGAGCTGGATCCGCCTTCATTAGCATAAAGCCACATTTTCCAGGACTGCACCATTTTTTCTCTCCAAACTACAAAGACTGTTTGTCATCAACTTGTGTGTGTGTGTGTGTGTGTGTGTGTGTGTGCGTGTGCGTGTGCGTGTGTGCAGTACAAAGAGACTTCACAGGAATTCTCGTCATCAGGGACGCACTTTTTGTAGATGACAAAAAAACTGCCTGTGTTCTCATTTCTCTTTGACGATTAATGTACAGGAGAGTTAGCTCCACCTGTACATGTACGCTTGCAATTAACGCATATCTCTAACAGTTTCCTTTAACATGCTGGTGTGCTGCCAAATGCACGGAGACTCGACACATTCAGAGGCAAAGCAGGTTGGCATGAACACAAGGGACAGACCTGTTTTTACTCAAAAAAAGGGGATTTTTAGTTTTTGCACACTGTATTTATTTGTTTGCATGACGTTTTGAAACCTGTTTTTCCCTAGCATTAATGCAAAGAGATCATGGCCTTTCTTTTTTAAAAAAAATAACATCACTTGAAGTCTATTTTCAATACCTTAAATAATTATGTGAATATTGAAGAATTATGGGAATCAGAAAGAAGTCACGTGTAACATGAATCAAGCCAAGCAGCGATCATGCCAATAGACTACTTTAGTGTGTTTACATTCCCCTCACTGTCATTATGTGACAACTTGTGTCTGTGTTTAGAGAGATCTATTCTGAATGCTTTTATCGTAGCATTTTACAAGATACGAAGAAGGTGGGGCCCATAGCTCTGCCTGGGGTGTGTTCTGATTTGAGCATACATGTCATCAGTTCTCCGCTGTGCTCAGGAAAGCTATTTCTGAAATTATACATGAAATGTTCCAGAACATTAGGACGATGTTCTGTGATGACAAATTGGAAACTACATGTTTCTTTGTTAGGACTTCAATGAAATCCTTTTGGAGAAAATAGAGAAATTCTTGGTGTGAGCTCTCTTAAGTGGCTTCCTTTTTGGTGTTTGCTTTAAATACTAGTTGGTCTATTTTTGTTTGTAACTGAATAATTTCTGTTACTTATTATGTGAACTACTGTTTACCAATGCTGAGGTCAAATGGAGATGTTCAGTATGCAGGTTTCAAGGGTTTGGAAAGCACTCTACTGCGAGGGCTTGTGCCAAAGCGAAGGGTCCACTTTAACACGCCTCCTCAGTCCTCACAAAGTCCAGCACTAACAAAAAACAAACGCTTAACCTTTCCAAATAGTTTGCCCTGTGTCAATTTCTAGGACAATACTGTGTGTGTGTGTGTGTGTGTGTGTGTGGTGAGTGTTTGTGTGTGTGTGTGTGTGTGTGTGTGTGTGTGTGTGTGTGTGTGTGTTTAATGTGTTGTGTCATTGGGTCACTTTTTCCTTAGTATCACATGCTAGCGTTAACTACGTTTCTGTGGTCTGTGTAAAGAGCTTGTGAGACTCATGAGGCTGTGAATGAACAGACATTAAAGCTTTACACAATAAAACATCTGGGCTCCTTCCTGATTCATTTAGAGGCTGCTTAGACCTCTACCTCTATGCTTCTATTATGGACCCACACCACTCATGGACATCTCACAGTAAAACAAACTGCACATGGCCGAGACAGACCCCTAATGAGACTTGAGTGGGCAGGGCGATATCACCCAGTGGTGTAGGTGGCTGTGTTTCCGTGATCTGACCACTAGATGGCAGGCCTGTTATTTCATTGGTTCAAGATTAAGTCCTCAGCCATTATCTTAGTATCTTAGTCCAGCTGCAATGTCCAGGTGTTTTTGTAGAAAATGTGTCTGTTTTTAGTAATTTACCAAAGTGAGCAAGCATGTCCACCCATTACATGATCAACTGTCAAAACACTGCTGGTTTATTTAGGTAAGTAAAGGCATATGCAGTAGATACACTCTTCATGTACATAACAATGATAAATCTGTTTACTCCACACACATATATACTGTAGGCTACTATACAAAATATTACTTGTCATGTAGCTCAGCAAGTGCTGGCCTATTTTACACCTCGTGTTGGAATGCACCATCTTTCAAGCTTTATTTCACACAACATAAGGTGTCTCTTGCCTCAGCTGGAAGTGAGGTTTTCGGCCATCGCAGGTTGCGACAGTGTAAAGATAGCATGTACATACTCCGCACAGAAAGAAAGCAAGACAGCAAGTGGCCACGTGCTTGCTGAAGGACCCCATCATCAGCCTCCATCCCCCGCATGTTCTGTGGACTATTTGAGGAGATGCCTGCTGAACAGCAGCTGTCTCGTCTACAGCACACATCCTTTTCATAGTTTTCAGCCTGCGCAAGGGAGGGGCCCCATTAGTTATCTGCTATCTGCTGTGTTGTTCTCTCTCTCTCTCTATCTATCTATCTATCTCTCTCTCTGTCTCTGTAGACCATATTCTCAAAAGGGTGGTTGTGCACAGTGGGACTTTCTAGAAACTGCCACTTTGACAGGAAAATAAATAATGGCTGCTCTGACGGAGACCGCGACGAGGTGACAGCTCGGAGAAGATTGAATAAAATTCAATAGAATCTAATTGGAGTGGTGAGTGAGTTCATCCCTGGGGGACACATCTCTCTTTATTTTCCTCATGATCTCTGAAATACTCACACTTTATCAGGGAGAGCAGAGGAACAGGGCTCTGCAAAATAAATGAGGCTGGTCAGAAGGCTCGGGCACACACACACACACACACACAAACATATCCATCTAAGTAACAAATATTCTTCTTGACCAGGCCTTAAGCCTTAAGCCTTTCTAAACCCACGCAGCTTATATGCACCAGACTCCCCCCCCACACACACACACTGATTATATCAACAAGTCTGCAGAATGAATAATGTTATGCTTGCAGAAATCAAAGCAGAAATATATCAATTGGTAGCCCCTGTTTGGAGATTTGGGGATTCATGAAAAAGGAATGAGGTTGTTAGCCTGACGAGCCAGACCCACATTAAAATGTAGGGTCTGGGCACTCACCGTTCGCAGTGCTCAGTCCGAGGGATGGGATAATCAGTTGTCTTTCAAATTCCCTCTGCACGCAATAGGACAGCGCTCTGAGTCCTATGCGTTTTCCCACCAGCGGAGCTAGTTGGCTAGTTCAAACTTTTGGCAACTTAAAACAAGCTTAACTCGTGTCACACTGTTGGCCAACAGCAACATCCATCTTCTTTGTTTTCAAGTAGCAGGGAATTCAAGCCAAACCGTTGCAACTCTGCCATCAATCATTATGTTAAGCCCGCCTAACGACTCTATACACGATTTGATTGGCCTGATAGAAGTTTAATGTTTCGAGCTCACAAGCCAACGGAGAGTTGCTAGACTAGCCCTGGAAGCAAATGTAATTTGCTGCCGCTAGGGTGCGTTTAGATTTCTAGGCTATGAGGTTGTTGCACAGACACCAAGATACCGGATAGCATATTCTAGAATATAATATTATTCTAGTCTTACCAGAGTGGATCTCTGATTGGACATGTGCTGAGAGACCATATGCTGAGAGAGATCATATGCTGAGAGAGACCATATGCTGAGAGAGATCATATGCTGATATGCTGAGAGAGACCATATGCTGAGAGAGATCATATGCTGAGAGAGACCATATGCTGAGAGAGATCATATGCTGATATGCTGAGGGAGACCATATGCTGAGAGAGACCATATGCTGAGAGAGATCATATGCTGAGAGAGATCATATGCTGAGAGAGACCATGAGAGAGACCATATGCTGAGAGAGATCATATGCTGAGAGATCATATGCTGAGAGAGATCATATGCTGAGAGAGACCATGAGAGAGATCATATGCTGAGAGAGACCATATGCTGAAAGAGATCATATGCTGAGAGAGACCATATGCTGAGAGAGATCATATGCTGATATGCTGAGAGAGACCATATGCTGAGAGAGATCATATGCTGAGAGAGACCATATGCTGAGAGAGATCATATGCTGATATGCTGAGGGAGACCATATGCTGAGAGAGACCATATGCTGAGAGAGATCATATGCTGAGAGAGACCATGAGAGAGACCATATGCTGAGAGAGATCATATGCTGAGAGATCATATGCTGAGAGAGATCATATGTTGAGAGAGACCATGAGAGAGATCATATGCTGAGAGAGACCATATGCTGAAAGAGATCATATGCTGAGAGAGACCATATGCTAAAAGAGACCATATGCTGAGAGAGATCATATGCTGAGAGAGACCATATGCTGAGAGAGATCATATGCTGACAATACACAGCAATCCATATTTTTATGGAACAGATAATGGGATACTTATAAAGGTATAAACTGGAATTAATTAATTGGGGGCTCAGGCAAGGTATTTACCGGTATGTCTTTTTTTAGAAGCATGTGTGCTGACTCTTGTACACAGACACTGACACACACACACACACACACACACACACACACACACACACACACACACACACACACACACACACATACACACACCCGCATACACACACACAGACACACACACTTGTGTGAATTGAAGTACCATAACCTCTTCTCCACTCTCCCAGACTGTCGACACTGCATAAACATACAGTCTTGTAAATGGCATCAGGTGAGAGTATCTGCAGTGTTGCTGAAACGGGGCAATCCTCCAATTTAATGGAACAGATAATGGAATGCTGATATTGGATAAGCAAGAAAATATGAATTACTGGACCATGTTTTTTTCCATGCCCCCAAGCAGTCTACTTTATGGAAACAAGACTGAAAAAACATTGACTCAGCATAAAGCTTCTTATGCCCGTCCTCATTCCCTAGGCCTGTGATGAAGTACGAGTGCAGCTACCATGGACTTGACCCAAGTTATCCAACCAGATGTGCTCTCTGTTTTCTCTCTCTTTAGCAAAGTGTGTCCTTATTGTCACAGGGCATCTTTTCAGGCCTCAGGCTTAGGAGCAGAGCTAGATATGGAATTACAGATGGCTTCATGAGATTTTTTGGGACATCCATTCATATGTCATTTTAGACTCTCTCTCTCTCTCTGATTCTTAGTTGTAGTGAAGAGTTGGTGGAGGGGAAATTAAAAGTGTTCTTTCTTTCTTTTTTCTGTCTGTTTTTCTTTCTTTCCACTTTACTTGGGAACAAAGCACAAAAGGTTGGAGATAAAAGTAGGCATGTTTTTACTCCTGCCCATGACTCCAAACTAGTTTGTTTCTAGAACTCATTGGAGCCACTTTATTCAAAATGATTAAAAAAATGTCCTTGTCTGTAGCAACATGATACTCTTAATAAATACGATTTAAAATCCCGTGCGCCACTTCTGTCTCGGCCAGAACTCTCCAGAGCTCCAGAATTACAATCTAGAATCTATTTCTATCACCAGGTGCATTGTGGGAACAGTATTTAATCAGTGCTGCTCATAACGCATTACCTTCCCCACCCCCTGGGCTACAGAACTGCATTTCGGCATTACAGGAAATTTAATTATGAAATTACACAGCGGCAGGTTGATCAGCACAATTTAAATTAGTGAGTACACACAGCATTAGCCACTGCGCACTGTGGCCTCTGCCAATTAGCATGACGAAATTAGTTCCATTGGGTCTCAATGAAGCTTTTCATTAAGTGAATGGCGAACCTTTAGTTAATTAAAATTGGTTGATGGGTAAACTTCTTTCTATTTCTGCTGGGGCAATGCGTAGCCAAAATAGTTCTCATAATTGCTCTTACATTGATCCTATCCTTTCACACTCCCCTAAAGCTTTTGTGCTCAGATCACGTAATTGGAGGGGAGAGTACTGTAGTTGTGCTTTTCCCCTTTAGTAATTGAATAAAATTGATTATGTATATGTATTCACATACAGACTTTTCAAAGGACTGCATTTTATCACAGTTATCATCACAGTTAAGTACTTTTGGTGACATACTTTTCAAGAGCAACTGAAGTGGGCAGATGTGATGGGGCATTCCCATTCAGTGATGTTTAAAGAGTTTATATTCACACAGTAGGCGTGAAACTGAGCACATCTCTCTGTCCTAAGGCTGCCCCCCCCCCTCTCTCTCTCTCTTTCATTCCATCTTTTCTGGGGGGGATGGACAGGGGGGATGAGGTGGACCGTCTGCAATATGATAAATAATCACACACACACACACACACACACACACACACTGGCACGCACACACACACACTGGCACGCACACACACACACCCACACACACCCACACGCAAACACACACATTGGCACACACACACACACACACCCACACAGGCACACACACAGGCACACACACACACACACACACACACGCGCGCGCACACACACACACACACACACACACAGGCACACACACAGGCACACACACACACACACACACACAGGCACACACACACACACACACACACACACACACACACACACACACACACGCACACACACACAGGCACCCACCCACCCACCCATACACACACACACAGGCACCCACCCACCCACCCATACACACACACACAGGCACACACACACAGGCACACACACACACACACACACACTCACACAGACACACTCAAACACACACACTCACACAGACACACTCAGACACACACACACACTCACACAGACACACTCAGACACATTAGCTGTAGCTGTTATTCAGCTCAAGTCTTGGCCCTGTGTCACATAAAGCATGTAGCTATTTAGACACACACACACACACACACATAATTATGTCAAATGAAATATGGAGACATAATATAAATGCTGTGTGTGTGTATTGCACATCCATATGCAAATTCTTTGACACAAATGCACATAGCTTACATACAGTAAATTCCATCTGTATGACTTGTCGTCATGTTTACTAGTGTCATCTTCTCAGAGCTGGTTGAGTGGTTGGAGAGAGGCAGCAAAAGGTGCAGCATGCAGTAGCAGCGATGGTGCTATAGCTAGCACCAGGCAGACGCTGCCAAACAGGTTCATAGTCTGCAGTTCAAGTCCCTCTTAAAGATGTCAGATCAAACCTGAAGATTGCCTTTGGAGGTGGGCTTAAGGGATGGCCCAATGGGGGGGGCCAATGAATGATTTCTTGCAGTACAGTGAGAGAGCAGCCAGGGAAATTGCATTAGTTGGCCCTACAAGATCCCGATAAGGGTGAGATTTGTCCCTTTCGGAATGCAATGACAGGGCAAGGTTATCTGAATAGCAGCTCAGAGCCGAAGTGCTACCCATTTGGGAATATGGAGCGGTCAAGCTCCGTCGAGCAGGGAACCGCGCTAAAAGCACAGCCGGACCTGTCAGGGAGCATCGTCAGGGAAATACCCAGAAGGCACTGCACCAGTTGGTCTCTCAGCTGCTGAGGGGTGAGGTGAAGTGATCTCTCTCCTGATATGGCAAGGAGTGGACGCTGGGTCCTAGTGCTCTGAATTCCATGCAATGAAATGTTCCATGAATATTTTTGGCACTCATATTTTGGCCTGTTCGCTTGTTTTCTCTTTATTAAAAAAAAATAATCTAGAGACTGTATAATTCACCTAAGCTGTTTTACAGTAACAAGAAAGACTTGACATGCCCAAGCTTGATATATTTGGGTCAGAATCAAACCATATTTGGTAAATTCCTTTGTTTTAATGTCCATGAAGATAACCGTGTGTTCACTTTCGGGTCCATAAAGAGTTTTTCCTGAATCATCAAAATATAATAAACAAAGAGAACAACAAAGAGAGCTGCCTTCTGAATGATCTTGTGTATTATCAGTCTTGTGTATGCATTATGCTTCCATACCTTACAACAAAAAGTGTCATATATAAAGAAGAGTCATTTGCACATTAGAATGCAGACCAATTGGTTTTGAAATAGAGACAATTCTTTTAGAAAAGTGGCTGGCAGCTCGTTGTGTGTAAGTGTTAAGTACTGGGGAGAGGCCTCGTTGCATCTGCAGGTGTGATGCAGGTAATTGCATGCTATTGGGGGAAGAGGAGTGATCGTCTGGACAGGTGTCAGTGGAGCCTGTTAGTGTCTTGAACTCTCAGATGGCACTTAAATAGGGACACATGTGACACACTATCCCTGAGGAGAATGCTGTGAGATGGGAGGTGTGTGTGTGTGTGTGTGTGTGTGGGGTGGCGGTGATAATGGCTCATCCAAAAGAAACAACGACCAATGGTCTAATCCATCTTCATACTACACTGTATGTGGAATATAGGCTACTGTATAATCCATTATTATTATTCATGCCAATTATACATATAGGGTGACGAGACGTCCTGTTTGTTCCTGTTTTTCAGCACCTTTGTGGTGCCCTGATTTATAATCACCATTTTAAGTAGCCCTAGTGGGTTTTAGCGCAATAATAAAAAGGTTCATGGGAAGGTAACATATTCAACAAAATGTACCAGTGATTGAGATGGTGTTTTCAATTTTCAATATTTACTGGCAAACACCTAATCAATACATTGAAAACCAATATAGTTGTGACAGCTCAGTGACAATTCTTTTTCTCTAGGCTATTCACGTGATATGACACAGTTTAATGACACCAGTCTCATGTCCAGTGCATTGTTCCTTTTGCGCACAGTAACCACAGTCATCCATGCACAAAATGCAAATCCATGAAGCTCTTAATTGTTGTTACAGTAAAGTCAAATTTTTCATCTTGACGAAATGAACAGGTGGTGCAGGAGTCTGTAGGAGGGAATGTGTGTTCTCTGTGTGTTGACAGTAATGGTGAAGGATGCTGGGTAGACAACTAGAATTCTTCGTGGCTAATTGTTCAAGAAGTTCTCCTTGTGTTAAAGTAAATAAATGCATAAATAAAAGACAGTGAACAAAAAGGTGATGGAATCCCCCCTCTCAGCAATTCAAGACTTTCATTCTCTATGGGGGCACAGATGTGTCTCTCTCTGTATGAATATTTATTCTCAAAGGTTCAAATCAGGGGAAAAAGACTTTTTGGTGCCCAGAGCACGTGGCCTAGACATCTGCAGTGAGCAGGTTGAATTGTCCTATTAATGTCAACACATTCTTATTAGGATTAATCACTTCACGCATCCTTGCCATCAGGCGCAAGGCAGAAACTCACAGCCCATCAGTTCTCCATTAAGTGCAGCGATTTAAGGAGCTAGCCGCGCCTGCTTGAATATATGCTCATGCAACTCGGGATCCAACACACCCCAGGGGACCCCCAAAAAACGCCCCCCCCCCCCCCACACACACACACACTCACACACACACACACACACACACGCACACACTGATTTTTCATTGTTCTCCCCCCCCCAGGCAATTTAACTTTCTTATATTAATCTGTCTTGTTTGCATTGCTTGGGGAGTGTGTTGCATTGCTAAATGTGGCAGCGCCCGGATGCAGGCACACTGGCAAAGCTGTCTTTGATTTACTGCTTGGCAGAGTAAATTAAATCATTCCTCAAGGCCTTTCCCAGTCCTGCTTGTCCAATAAAAAGATGCATCACCCGGAGTGAGACGAGCTGCTCGGACAAGCCACTGCTGAGGCAACTGCACACACCCTTTTCTGGAATTGAGATTGGAGTTTCTACAATATGGACACTAACTTCACGAGGGTGACATGACAGTATAGAAATGATATGAGTTCCATATGTTACACTAGCATGTATAGTATGTTTAGCATAGCATGCAGGGTATAACACATAATGACTCCAGAATATGATTTACCATGGCTCTCCTACTTCAGTTCCAGGTCATAGTATGACGTCCCCCCCTACATGTCACCATTTTGCACTTCTCAACATTTTTTTCAGCACTATTTCACCACCAAAACAAAAGAACTGCTCACGACTTCAAGCTGCCTTCAGGTCTCAGTTTAGGCACTAATGCTTCTTCCCCTTTCGCTACGTCCAGCCTGCTTGCCACTCCCCTTAAGTTGCAGGCCACCATGATTGATGGCATTAAATTGCTTTTATCCAAGTTTTATCAGGATTTACAGGCCTCCTTTGCTACTGGTTTCCTCCATGCCCCCCGTTTAATAAATCATTGCAGCACCTCCCCGTCCCTGTGTGGGCCCGGGTGTGTGGAGACTGGAGATTGATGACCTGACCGCCTGCACTGTGCCAAAATCAACTCCTACGACACTGGGATTGAAGAACACATGTACATTTTTTGCTTCGTAATGGAAAATGTCAATCTTGGTCGCTGAGGCCAGGAAATAGTATTTCTCATTATTGGGAAATGCCACTTCATTTCCTGTTTACAAGTTCCTGATTAATTTCAGAGGGAACTGGAGACGTGACGCCGAAACTGGACAACGTTGGGGGAAAACTGATGCTTTCGTTTTGTTTTAGTGTCAAAAGAAATAGCGAGACTGAGAAGGCCTCTCTGCATCTCCAAGTATCTCCTCACTAGTGTTGCAAGTCACTGTGCAGAGATGACTGTTGCATCCTTCTGGTGCAAAAGGGAAATATTAGTGTTTCTTCACGTGAATTAAAGAAATGAAAAACTGAGAGCACAGTAAAATATCATATTGCGTGAAATGAAATGTTTGAGGGAGATAATCCAAACAAATGCAAATGACAGGAAAATAGAAATGAGAAATAATGTTTTACGATTACACTACAAGAGTGCCTTGTCTTGGGGTATAATGGCCTCTGATGGAATATTTGAGACAAATTGTGTTGTGAGGCTGAGATGATTCATTCCATTTGAATAGTGATTAATGTTCTTTTGCTCTCCTCCTTAGCCCTTGAGGAGCCTCCATTTAAACAGGAATCTGAACAATTTCATTTTCTGTTCTTTATATGAAAATGAAGCATCGAGCTCTTGTTTACGCAAGAGAAATAACAAGGCTTTGTCTCTGCATTACCTGGCTGTTTATCTCTCAGCCTACACGCTTTAGGCACTGGAAAAAGTTATATCAATCACTCTCTGAGCCATCATATAGCACAGTAAAACACCAGACATTACTGTGAGTGCACAGATCACATAGGCCTACAGTTGTTATTTACTTGTCACAGACGGGAGTGGTGTAAAGGTATAATTTACTAATGGAAGTGAAAGCAATGTTCCATCAACAGCAGCATTTTCATTGGAAAAATATACACTGCTGGTGTCCTGGATAACCATGGCTATTTCTTACCCCGGATTGCGCTAAACAGCTTGCTACGAGTTAAATGATGAGTTTATTTTTGGATTGTCGGGCTTCAAGTCAGCCAATCAATCTCAGCAGGAGACTCAGCACAATCCGGTGCACCCGATCGTCCAGACTGATCATTTCTGCGGCCTCCGTGACATTCTGCAGGCAGCAATACCGCCACTCAGGCCGCAGGAAAGAGGTTGTACTTGAGCTAAAATATTGACTCTATCATTGTGTTTGCCATACTATGGCAGACTTGCTTGCAATTCTCAAAATAGATGTCCCCACTGATAGGCCTGCCTGACCTTGGCCTTGTTCTAATATAAAGTTATTTGTTCATTTCTGGCAAGGAGAGAGCGAGATGATTTAATCGTCTTGAGATGACACCGGGCTTTCAACAGTAGATCACGCCAGGCAGGTGCAGTTATTATGAGAGCAGCCTGGCTGGCGGGATATTTGCGAAAGCAACATAATACCTGGGGGAACAAAGGTGGAATTCATCAGAGCATGCGGCGCTGTAGTGCTGTGCACTGGGGTTTTTGCTTTGAAGACACTGCAGCCTGGTGGGATTATCGGCTTGCCAACGGGCTACACTGTTGTTTTTTCTCGCACATGACATTTATTTATGTATGCATTTTCACTCCTCATATTAGTTTTTTTTTCAAGAAAGTCTATCAATCCATAAAAATCAGTTTAAAACATAAATGAGTGCTATAATATTAGTCTTTGAACAAGATTACATACATTCTTGTTTCATAATCGCAGTCTTCTTTTTTTGCTTTGTGTGTTATATCTAAATATCTGTGCATGGCTTCTTATTTGTTTGCATGCAACACATGACCAAGACAGACAGACAGACAGACAGGTACCCATTCAGTGAAGGCAGACAATTGACATGATCCTCCTGTTGGCGGCATGTAGGCCTCCTGTGTCCTAATCTAATCCAGTCGTCCATTTCCTGCATCCCTGGCAGGACATCAAAACTCATGATCAGAATATTACTTTAGTGGTTACGCGTGGTCTCCGTGGTTTTATTTCTCTCTTCGCTTATATATTTCTCGGTGAGCAAATCCTCCACCACAACACACACCCTTGGCGTCCACTCCAGGGATATTAGGCCTGAGATTAACAGTGTCTCCTATTTCCAAATCTCCAGGGCTGCCAGGTAGTGTAATGGAAGAGGAGGAAAGAACAAGGGAGGAGAGGAGAGGAGAGGAAGGGGAAATGAATGGAAGTGAAGAGAGAGAGAGAGAGAGAGAGAGAGAGAGAGAGAGAGAGAGAGAGAGAGAGAGAGAGAGAGAGAGAGAGAGGGAGAGAGGAGAGAGAGAGAGAGAGAGGGAGCGAGAGCAAGGGAGAGAGAGAGAGAGAGAGAGAGAGAGGGAGCAAGGGAGTGAGAGAGAGAGAGAGAGAGAGAGAGAGGGAGCGAGAGAGAGAGAGAGAGAGAGAGAGAGCGAGGGAGAGAGAGAGAGAGAGAGAGAGAGAGAGGAGCGAGGGAGCGAGAGAGAGAGAGCGAGAGAGAGGGAGAGAGGGAGCGAGGGAGCGAGGGAGCGAGCTAGGCCAGAGAAAGAGGGAGGGAGGGAGGGAGAAAAGAGAGAGGAAAAAATCGTAGGCAAAATTGAAATGCTGGCAGAAAATGAGATTTCAAATGAATTTCCACTGGGGAGCAGCGCACAGCTTATTTGTCCGTTCTCTGACAGATTGCATAGGGGCTATTATTACCAGCAACAGATACTGCCATTTTTCCAGTTTATGAGAAAATATGGCAAGATACAGTGTGCATATCAGGGGACAGGGTCTCTTAAAATGCTGAGTTGCTTTACTCTAGGGCAGAAAAAAATCACATGGAAGGTAAAATATGAGTGGGAGAGGGCATCTTCATACTGTGACAATATTTCAGCGTTTCAAGGGTACAGTACTATATGCATTCTAAGCTATTTTTAACATTGTAAATCAATAGAAACTCCAAGAGAAAAGAAAGATTATTGTTAGGAACTTGGTGGAAAACTTTGGAGAAAATGAACTGCTTCCTCATTATAGAGCGATCACCAGTCACCTGCCATGACATTGTGACTGTATAGTTAAGGTATTAAGCAAACGCCTTTGACTAAAGTGTCTCACAAAACATTATATAAAAGTAATAAATCAACAGTAGAATCAACAATGAGAAAATTGAGCAATAAGCACAATTAAATTCATAAAACAATATTAAGCAATAAGGAGCCAATAAAATAGTTAAAACATTTTCATAAAACTGCATAGTGCAAAATAGTGCATAGTGCATAACTGGAAGTAAATTCATAAAGATATTATGCAAAACAATATTTTGTTTACACACACACAGAT
Source organism: Alosa sapidissima (assembly GCF_018492685.1). Classification (NCBI taxonomy): domain Eukaryota; kingdom Metazoa; phylum Chordata; class Actinopteri; order Clupeiformes; family Clupeidae; genus Alosa; species Alosa sapidissima. The sequence goes on along the minus strand of NC_055962.1, from coordinate 35,987,363 downwards.
GTCCTAGAGGCAGGGAGGGGAGATGTAATCTAGTAACTCCTATCCAAATACCGCTGCCCTAGCCCTTCTTCCAACCATCTGCTTGATTCTTCTCTGTGCTCTGAAGAGGTCCTGTGTTGACCTTTCTTGTGTTCCATTTTTAATATGGAACCCCGTATCCCAGTAGAGGTGTGGGGGTGTTAGGGATGGTGCAGGAGCATAGCTAGCACCGCGGAGCTAATTATTGCTCCAGTACTGAGCAGAACATGGGTGGGCACAGGCCCGGAGTGGGGAATCGGGAGAATCGGGAGAATTCCCGGTGGGCCGCTTCACTTTTGGGCCGGTCGAGGGGAAAAATATTGAAATTTTCCACGTTGATCTATCTTCTCTTAAAGTTGCCTACACACGTTCACATTCTATGCCTAACACCGCAGCCTCTGCATGGGTTGTTCTCCCCTCCCAAGAACAGTTGGTTGGGTCCATATAGCCCGTCTTTTTTCGAAAAAGTTTTCTCAGATACCATAGCCGTGGTGATAAGCGTCAGGGTGGATGGATGGTACAAAGAGGCCATGAGGGACTGAAAAGGCCAGGTAAAAAAGACGAAAAGTATTGGGGGAAAATGCTGCCAAATGTGCCAAGCTTCCAGATACAGCTTCCAGACAGACACAAGTGGCAACTGGTAAAGAGAGATAGCCATGATTATTAGCGGCGAAATTATTGGGCTAATACTGGACGTTGTAGCGTTGTCAACCTATTCGCAAGCAAAATATTTGCCTTTTTGTATCATCCAATATGGCGATTCATAAAGACTGTGTCTCAAATCGCGTACTTCTGCACTTACAATACCTAATTTGAGTGCATGAGGGTGTTCACACTGAAAATTCCGACACGAAGGGCGCTGCAAGTTCCCGGATGGTGCACTCATAACGGTCAAAAAGCTGAGTGTGCAACGCTGGACACTTTTCGCCCTTAACGGACGCCATTTTGGCCAAATAGCGGAAGGGGAGGGAGCGTTTTCAAACTCGTGGTAATCGCGGTTGAGAAAGCTGAAGCAGCAACAGTGGAAAACAGACTTTACGGAGGTACAAGCAAGTTATAACATAAACGGTTCATGTTTTGACACAGTATGACCATGTCACTGTCGAATTGAGGACGCCAATAAAGTTATATTAAAATGTTTGCGATCGTCATTTCCGTGAAGTGCACGGAGTTAGTGTTTGATATGAGACAATACTATTTTGTTAAAATTTGCGCACTCCGCCAGTAAGCACACAGTGCACATAGTGTACTACACAAAAGTGTACTCACGTAAGTACACCAATTGAGACAGACTCATACTTTGCAAATATTATGCAAATATGGATAACAAATCTCAAGCTTGATCTGTGTATGCAGTAGCCTAGGCCTAAAAACAAAAGTAGCCTCTGAGCAACAGATCAGTCCCCCGCTGAAAATGATGAGCCCGAAATTAGCTATAACTAGACAAGTAGAAAGGATAATAAAGAAAAAACAGTATATGACGCCAGTAGGCTACATGATCAACCTATATGCCTTTGCTCAGAAGTGGGTGTAGTAAAGGAGTACAGTTAAATCACCAAACAACAACATGATAGCTGACCCATATGCAGAAAAAACATGTAAACAATAGTTCAATATGCCTCTTAGTGGAATTGTGGGATACATTTAATGATTTATTCCTTCCTGTTCTTGTTAACTTATCAATCTATCCTCGTGGAATAGTGGGATACATTTAATGATTTCTTCCTTCCTGTTCTTGTTAACTGATCAATCTATCCTTGTGCAATAGTGGAATATTGGTACTCATAAAAACTACAGGATAGTAAGAGCGGAACTGTTGTTTTATTTATCCAATTTCCACCAGCACTAACAAAGTGGGCCGGTCTTGGACCTGAAACTCCCGGGCTGAAAAGTGGGGACATCGCTGTTGCTTTGCAACACCAAAGGCACAGAAGATGATAGATAGATAGATAAAAAAGATAGATAAAAAGATAGACAGATAAAAAGATAGAAGAGAGAGAGGGGGGACACAATCATACTGCAAGGTGTGTAACTCCAATAACATGCCGTAAAAGACATGCGGGGGAAAGAGTGAGACAGAAATCCAATCCACCAGTTCAATTGAAATATATTCAATTCATGCGTCCTCCTCCTCTTCACCACCATCATCTTCTTCATCCTCCTCTTCCACGCTATCACTACTGTTTTGTCCATAGAGAACATGGGGCTATTCATTAACAATATCTGAATAAGGGAACTGGGAATAAGCCGTTTTTGAAGCGATTTTCAGTTGGCCGTGTGACATCTCTGTCTATTGTTGTCTGTTGTCTATTGTTACAGGATAGACAAGGAGAGTCCATCTCGGGGCGGGGGTGTTCATCCATCTTCTTCTGCATTGGTAGAAGAAGAGAAAGGGCAGGAGTGACCGGCCACACTGGGTGCATCATGGAATGAAAAACAAACAAACAAACAAACGATTAAAAAGACCCCTGATTGTGGAGCAGCTAGAATGCTATATCAGGCAAGAATGGGACAACATTCCATTCTCAAATCTCTAGCAACTGATCTCCTCAGTTCCCAAGCACATACAGTACAACTTCACCTAACAGACCAATCACAGAAAGGCAAGCCAAAGGCAGCCCATTCCACCAGAGTCTCTTCAATAAGTGTGGACCTCCGTACACCACTCCTAACTACGGGGAGTATAACAGAGGAACTTTTTTAAGCCGACATAAAAGCAGACTGCTGGGTGTCTGCTTTCAGGGAAGGAATCAGAAAGGAGGAGTATAATCCAATTCAGACTAGGATTATATACACACATAATGAAATGTATTAGATACACACATAATGAAATGTATACATTTACCAAAGGAGAACAAGGGATCTATGGTGTGAAAGAATTTTACATACAAATAAAAAAAACAATTACAATAAAACATGTGAGGGAAACTGAGGCCAGAAGTTTATTAAATGCCACTCCACTAAATCATTTTCATTTCTCGAGAAAACATCAATGTCCTCATTGTCCCCACAAGACATCAATTCTTACGAAATGTTTGTTTGACTTTTTCTCTTTGTTTCTGTCCTGCTCTCCTCGTCTCCTCTGCTATTCCCAATAAGACTATTATAAACACACACATCAAAATAAATGTGGGCATAAATGAATTGAACAGGTCAATGTCTTTGGGTATGCAGATGCTGTGGGGAAAGCAAGACCCATCTTTATTATCAGCTGGGTCTCTATCAGTCACCTTATTAAATACCAGAAGGACATGATTACATTTGAATTTTGAGGTTAAATTACTAGTTTATTGTCAGGCTGGTGTATAATTGCTTCTGCCACCTTTCTTATTTCAGAATATGTGTTTGCAATCAAGACTTTCAGTGAAAATTATGAATAACACTGAAGTATATTCACAGAGGTTATGATGCGAGTACAGACCATGTATCTTCAGGATGTAATGCATTAGCACCTTGCAATACACTGCTTTCTGCCCATATTGTTGTTGTCCATTATCTTACATGTATGTACATGTATATATATATATATATATACATGTATGTATGTACCGGTATATAAGTATAAGTATATATACTCTTTTGATCCCGTGAGGGAAATTTGGTCTCTGCATTTATCCCAATCCGTGAATTAGTGAAACACACTCAGCACACAGTGAAAACACAGTGAGGTGAAGCACACACTAATCCCGGCACAGTGAGCTGCCTGCCCACATATATTATGTGTGTGTGTGTATGTGTGTGTGTGTGTGTGTGTGTGTGTGTGTGTACACACACACACACACAATATATATATATATATATATATATATATATATATATATATATATATATATATATATATATATATATTGTGTGTGTGTGTGTGTGTGTATATATATATATATATATATATATACACACACACACACACACAATATATGTGGGGATATATATGTATATATATATATATACACACACACACACAAACACACACACACACACACACATCCAGATGTAAAGCGAGCAAATGGATTGATCTATCACATCACCGTGTCTCCTCTCCTGGTGTAGCAACACTGATCTCTTTCTAAGGGCTGCTTTAGTTTGTCCATGGCACCAGACAAATGCGTACCATAAGACCAAAGCCCAGGGGAGCCGCCTCCTGTTTGTGCTGTGCTGCTCCACACAAAGGGCTGCGTTAAGCAAGACACAAGCGCTTGCTCTCCAGGAACACGGCTCTATAAAAAGCCCTCAGGGAGCGTAATGGCCCCCAGGGGACGGCTCCTGAAGGCCTTGTAACTCAGGGAGAGGAAGCGCCGAGCAGAAGCTTGCCCACGCGGGGCTGGTGGTATAGATTAGCTGCCGCCGGAGCAGGAGAAGAGAGGAAAAAGTGTGAAGAGACAAAATAACAAGAGGAGGAGAGAGAGAGCGAGAGAGAGAGAGAGAGCGGGAGAGAGAGAGGGAGAGGGAGAGAGAGAGAGAGAGAGAGAGGAGAGACAGAATGTAGGCCACTGAAAGGGAGAGTGTGAAAGAGATGAGAGGGTAAGTTTGAGAATCAAAAAAAAGAAAAAGGGAGACACAAAGAAAAGTGAAGGAAAGTAAGAGAGAAAAGGAGAGAGAGAGAGAGAGAAAAGGAGAGAGAGAGAGAGAGAGAGAGAGAGTGTGTGTAAGTAAGAGATGCGAGCAGGAGAGAGGCAGGAAAGCCTTGTGACCCTCTCCATTTGATGTGTGAAGAATCTGGGTGTATTTTGATGTCTGTCTCAGGTGTGGCATGGTGTGTGGAGATATGTCAGTGGGAGCTTAGCCTGTCGTGGCGTCCAGGAGATGGACTAGGTCGGCTTGATGTTATTGGCTCCCCTCCAACCACCCACCCCACCCTACCCCTCCAACCAAATACAAAAGCAGAACTATTTGTTATGGGAACAGTAACAACTGATGCTGTACATGAACTGCTGTAAACTACTGACGCCTCTTTGAGATTTGGTATGCGGACCATATGCATGAAGACAAATAATGTTAAATCGCATTTTCAATACACTTAGAATGCATAGATGGACTCACAAGATTATGCATCTGACAGGGAGGGGGACAGAATAGATCATGCACAGTGTAATTAGAAAGACAATTACAATCAGGGCCCTGGCAATGTCAATAGAAAATGTTTGGGACGGTTGCTGATAGTGTTAATTTCGTCAGACGAGACGAGAGGAAATATGTTCGTCAACAACCTTTTTTTTCATGACTAAGACGAGACGATGACGAGACGGCAGTAATGTCCTAAAACACTGACTAAGACTATCTTAAGATGCATTATTGTTGACGAAAAAAGACTAAAATGTTTTGCATGAAATAAAAACTAAGATAAAATCTCTCTTCATTTTCATCTACAAAATGAGAAGACAGAATATTTAGCTGTTACATTTTCAAAATATTCCGAATGAGTTCATACGCAACAGCTTTCCTGTAGGCTAGTCTACGTGCTGTTGCTGCAACCCTGTGGCTGCAACACGAAACTACATGGAACAAGAACACTGGAGATTTTTGCCAGAGTTAGCAAGCTAAAAGTCAAAGTCAAAGTCAAAGTCAAAGTCAAAGTCAGCTTTATTGTCAATTTCTTCACATGTTCCAGACATACAAAGAGATCGAAATTACGTTTCTCACTATCCCACGGTGAAGACAAGACATATTTTACCAATTTAAGTCCACAGACAAACATAACATTCAAGTAAACAAAAAAGTAAGTAAATAAGAGGGCACATATAATAATGAAAAAAATAAGAGCAGCAAAATTTGGTTGAAAATTGTGCATAGACAGTCAATAAAATACTAGTGCAAAGTCAGGCCAATAAAAGGCTTGTGTAGTTCTGTTTGACCTAAGTAAGAAAGAAAGTGACATAGTGGTGCAAGTTATGTAAGAGCAGCAGATGTGTTGTGTTTTCAGGACAACAACAACAAGTTGTAAAGTGTACAAGTGTGCAAGTGTGCAAGTGGAGTAGTGCACGCGGCCATTGTGGGTCCAATGTCCAGGATGTTATGTAGCTGAGGGTGGAGGGGGGAGAGGAGGGAGAGAGTTCAGCATCCTTACAGCTTGGTGTATGAAGCTGTTGGTGAGTCTGGTAGTGCGGGAGCACAGGCTTCTGTACCTCTTCCCAGAGGGCAGTAGATCGAACAGATTGTGAGCGGGGTGACTTGCATCACTCACAATTTTGGTCGCCTTGCGGGTGAGGTGGGTGGTGTAAATGTCCTTCAGGGAGGGGAGTGAAGCACCAATAATCCTTCCAGCTGTGTTCACTATGCGCTGCAGGGCTTTCCTGTTGTATTCAGTGCAGCTTCCGCCCCACACAGCGATACAGCTGGAGAGGATGCTCTCAATGGTGCCTCGGTAGAATGTGGTCATGATGGCTGGTGGAGCACTTGCTCGCCTGAGTTTCCGCAGGAAGTACAGGCGGCGCTGAGCTCTCTTCGCCAGTGATGCAGTGTTGGTGGTCCAGGAGAGGTCTTCGCTGATGTGCACCCCCAGGAATTTGGTGCTGCTCGCTCTCTCCACCACAGCACCGTCGATGGTCAGTGGCAGGTGTTGGGTGTGACCTCTCCGGAAGTCAACAACAATCTCTTTTGTCTTGCTGACGTTCAGCAGGAGGTTGTTGTCCCTGCACCACGTGGTCAGATGGTCGACCTCCAACCTGTATTGGGTCTCGTCGCCCTTGGTGATGAGACCCACCAGAGTTGTGTCGTCAGCAAATTTCACTATGTGATTGTTGCTGTAGGTTGCAGTGCAGTCATGCGTCAGCAGGGTGAAGAGCAGCGGACTGAGCACGCAGCCTTGGGGGGCCCCTGTGCTCAGTGTGATGCTGCTTGAGGTATTGTTGCCAACACGTACTACTTGAGGCCTCTGACAGAGGAAGTCCAGTAGCCAGTTGCAGAGGTAGGTGCTGAGTCCCAGTTTGTCAAGTTTGCTGATGAGTTGTTGTGGTATTATGGTGTTGAATGCAGAACTGAAGTCTATAAACAGCTACTAACTACCTGAGCTTTATGCCACAATGCTACATACCCAGAAGTTGAAGCTTCTCTCATACAAATTAACATCCCCCAGAATGTCCATACGAAAATGTTCATCATGTAATGTCAACTATTTAACTAGTTAGACTGATGATACAAGTAAGCTAATATGGAAAGTTCGCTAGCAAGTTAGCTATGGCTAAGATGGAGAGTCTGTTTGGGGAATGTGTTGTGTTTGGGCGTATATCGCCATCGAGTGAGGCGGAGTAAAACATTAATACTTTGGTCTACGACAGTGTTTCTCAAACTTTTTCAGTTTCAGGACCACTTAACTAACCCTAGCTAAAAAAAAAAAAAGATTAGACCTACTTCAACAGTAGCCTATAATTAGTCTACACTATAGGCTTACTCACTGAACCACCTTGCTTATTGTGTGGATTCATACTGTATGATTTAAACTGGCATATCTTACATAGACAGTGTTGCAGAACTGTTTTTACATACAAGTTGGTTCAATATTGCAAACAACTCATCTATATTATATTTTACCACGTCTGCTCGCGGACCACTTGGGATAGCTTGCGGACACTAGTGATTTCCTGACCACACTTTGAGAAACGCTGGTCTAC